>NW_026694446.1:0-91106 GCF_021218885.2 Marmota monax | reverse complement strand
GCCCAGGCAAAGAAAGCACAGATGTGCCTGCAGCATCCCGCAGACTCAGAAAGTTCAAAGTGTTCACGAGACGGGGAGGTGTGTGAAAGCTGCAGAGGCCACTGTGAAATTGTCACAGACACTAGAAATGGGAACACTGGAGGAGCAAAACCAACAGGGATGGCCCTGGGTTATATCCCAAAGAATATAGCCCTTTGGAGACCTCATGGGGATAAATAAATAAGCAAATACATTAAAAATAACATTTAATAGAACAGAAAAATTGGCTCTTTCTCAGAGATGAATTTCGATTATTGCATGTAAAAAGAATTAGGGGTATAGAAGTCACCACTAGAGGGAGGAATCACACGTTAAAATTCCTGCATCCCCTGGGCTTGGTGCCTGAGCCTGTGATTCCAGCTGCTCAGGAGGCGAGGGCTGGAGGATCACAAGTTCAAGGTCAGCCTGGGCAATTTGAGACCCTGCTTTAAAAATAAAATGATTATGAAGATAATATAATAACAATAAAAATCATGATGATGGTGGTGGAATGTCTGGGGATGTGGTTCAGTGGTAGTGTGATTGCCTTGTATGTGTGAGGCCTCAAGTTCAATCCCTAGCACCTCACGTGTGCGCACGCGTGTGCACACACAGTGTTTTTGCTGCATCCAATATATGTATATGGGTGCTAAACTTGGTAGGTGGAAGTTTAAGGAGAAACAAGACATTTGCACAGACTCGATGTATTTCCCCTGAGGCAGAGTTTATTTTATAAGGAGATGCAAGGGAGAGCTTCTGTGTCCTCTGTCTGCTCCCCATCCAGTGAGCACACAAGACAGACATCTGTAAACCAGGAAGGGAGCCCTCACCAGACATGAGATCTCTGGCACTGTGATCTCAAACTTTTCAGCCTTCACAATAAGAAATAAAAATGCATGTTGTTTCAGCCACCCAGCATCTGGTATTCTGTTATAGCATCCCAAACTAAGATGAGCTTACAGCAGCGTTAGCTCAGATCTCACGCTGAGTGAGCATTTTTCTGCCATTTGGAAATTCAGTCAAGAATAAGGAATCACAGATGTTGAATAGGAAACATGGCTATTATCATTGTTATGTGCTGAATTATGTCTCCCCCAAATAATTCACATGTTGAAGTCATATCTCCCAGCACCTCAGAATGTGACTCTATTTGGAGTTAGAATCTTTAAAGATGTAATGAGGTAAAAATGAGGTTTTGGGGGTGAACCCTCATCCAATGTGGCCAGGGTCTATGTCAGAGGAGAAAATGTGCACACAAACATGTAGAGGAGAAAGGCCAGGTGAAGGCACAGGACAGGTGAACATGGCTATTTACAAGCCACAGAGAGACCCAGAAAGCCACCCTGCCAACACCATGACCTGAAATTTCCACGAGAAAGTAAATCCTTGCTGTTGGAGCCAATTATGGCAGCCTTCAGACATTAAGACAAGTGTATCTTCTTCTTGATGAAAGGCCAGCCTCCCCAGTTATTATGATTTAGATACGAGGTGTCTCTCAAAAGCTCAGATGTAAGACAATGTAAGAATTTTCAGAGGTGAAATGATTAGATTAGGAGAGGTGTGACTTAATCAGTGGATTAATTCCATGATGTGGATTAACTGGGTTTTGACCATATGGGGATAGGGTGTGGCTGGAGGAGGTGGGTCACTGTGGGTCTACCTTTGGGGTTTATATTTTGTTCTTGGTGAGAAGAGTTTTCAGTACTTCCTGGCTGCCGTGTCCTGAGCATCTTTCCTCCAACACGTCCTTCCGCCATGATGTTCTGCCGCACCTTCACCCCACAGCACTGCATTCGGCTGAGCACGGACTGAACCTTGAAACTGAGAGCCAAAATAAATTTCCCTCCTCTACATTGCCCTTGACCGGTCCTTTGGTCACTCTGGTGCAAGGCTGACTGACACATCGGCCTTGCAATTCAGCAGGACTTCAGTCCTCAGAAGCCCAGTGAGCAAATGGAAGGAGTAAGAAACTTTTCTAGTTTTCCAGAGCCCAAAGGAGGAAGGTAGAGAGATGTCCTCTGCCTTCTTTTTTTTTCTCCCCATTCAAGTAGCATGCATTGTACTTCTCAGGAAATGCAGTTAACTTCACATTTTCACAAACCCTGAGTATACCTGGCTTCTCAGAGCAGCACCTCCTGAGATGATATCGAACCTTCCTGACCAAGAGATTCGAATCCCAGTCCCTCCTGGCAGTCCCTCCTGGGGACAACGCTGAGGGAAGGAGAAGGGGCTAGGGTTTAAAGGAAATCGAGCTCCACACTCCAGGGGGAAGACACAGGCTGTCTGCTGCATAAGCTGGTTTCAGGTGACACTTGACTCATTTTTCTTCAATTTACAGACCTTACCTTCCTTCTGTGCACCTTGCAGGTACAAAATAAGCCATCTCCTCTGAGACTTGTGTGTGCTTTCTTCTTTGCCTCTCACATAGGCAAAGCCCAGATTTCAATTCAATTCATCATCATGTGCTAATGACTGGTGGCCAAATGGATGCCATTGCATTTGAGTGAACGTGGACTGATATGAGATCACGCATCCCAGGGGCCTCCTCTAATTGCCCTGGTGGGAGTCACAAGGAAGCCTATTTGGAGCATTCTAAAGCTCAGCAAATGTCCTCAGAATGGCCTTCAGGGACACATATTGATTTAGTGCTGGCTCCAATACTAAAGAGTTAAGTGATTGCGGAGTACTTGTAGCGTTGGCTCTAAATTAAGCACAGAACTTTGGATGTCTTTCTGGGAGCCGGGGATATTAATCTATTTCAGTTTGTTGGTTGATATCCAGTCTCAGATCTTTAAACCTCAGATCACCCGCATCACAATCCTTCCCAGTACAATTCAGCTGCCCCACCAGCCCTTGCTGTGTGCTGTGAACCCTGTGTTCGGCACCGGAGGGGTTTCTTTCTGTTGAGGTAAGTACATTTAGCTCAATCTAGAGAGTTATTGTTCTGGGGCCAGAATATTTCCAGTTCATAGCCTCACATTTTTTTTTCCAATCAGTGAGTTACTCATCTCTGCCTTTGAGTGGCAGAATCTCCCTGGCACTCCAAGAAAATGGAAGAAATAAGAACATGTCTGCAGGTATCCTCCGGCACACGTTCTTATTTTACCTGTCACACCACAGCAGAAAAACAAATATCACGTTTCTATAAATAATCCACCAAATGCCAGGAGCCTCCCAGCCTCACTGATTTTCACCGAGAATTTATTTATTCTCTCTTTCTCCCCAGTTCTTGGTGTCATGGATTTCTTAAAACAAATAAATTAAATTTCTAAAATAGAAAACCTTAAGCATCACAAATTCATTAGATGGCAACCATTGTTTACAGCAAGAGGATTGCTGGCCAAGAGCTCTCAGGGATGACAATTTAATCCAAGCAAAATAGAGATCTCCACTCCAGAGGCAGGAGCTGAAGCAGCAAAGCTGTCAAAGCAATTGGTAAAACCTGTTAGAGAACTCATTCTTGTTGTCCTTCTCTGAGACAGTCTGCATGGTGTCTTTCATCCATGAAGGTTTGCGGAATCACCTCTCCCTGGCACAGGCTAGGGATAGAGCCCAGCCTTATGGGCATTTGGTCTTGACACTGACCATTAAATCTCAGGACCAGGGCCAGCTGGGTCACTGTGTTACTGTCAATGGAAACAGACACTCCAAAACAGAGAGAAAGAGGCAACATTTCAATCTCACCCCAATTCATCCTGCTAAAAGCTCACACAGCATGTTGGCAGTCATGGGTACTGAAGACAATTGGTGGCATGAGATGCTGTCACCATTTTGTGGTCTCATCACCACAATCTGGTTACAGCCCCTCAGATTCCTTAGAGGCTACTCCCCACTTCTCCACCCAATTCCTTCTCAATCACTGACTCATTTTCATCCTGATGGATTTACCTGTTCTAGATATTTCCTCTAAAGGGATGGATGTGATCAGTGATGTTGTTAATTCAGTGCAATATGGACAATTTCAACCACGTTAACTCAGGAGTTCATATTCTCATACCACCATGCCTCTCTCTGGCTGAGTAACACCCCTCTGCACAGACTCGACACCTTTTAAATCTGGTCCTTCACTGGTGGGGCATTTGGATGATTGCCCTCTCCAGACCACACACAACTGAGGAGGCTCAATTACCACGATGCTCCCTCCTACCACATGAGCAAACCGTTCTTGAAACTAATGTCAAAAAAATCTAATTTGTGGGAAAGGAACTAAAGCTCAGTCAGTGAACCACAGGGAACAAAGGAATCAGAACAGCTTTGGTCTTTTTCTCCTCCTCAGCCGCACACACATCTGCACTCCTTCTGGGTTGGGACAGCACTCTGCAAAATAGGCTCTTGGTGCAGCAGAAAGCTAGCCAAGAGTGCCGGCCTGAAGGATTTTCAGAATGCAGTGACAGTAGAAAAGTCAACAGTGAAAATTATCCTCACAGCAATCAGAATTCTGTTTTCTTAGGCACTACTCTGTATCTGGTATAAATAGAGCATAGTAGATGCTTATTATATATTTTATGAATTAGCCAAGGAAACAAAGGTTGCTTTAAATGTATTTTGCCTCCTTTGCTGCATGGTATATATACAGATTCTAATTTTGGGGGGCTATGCTATTTTTTTTTCGTTTTCTTTTCTTCCCCCCTAATTAGTACCAATCCCAAGAATATCCACATGTGTGAAATAATTTCCCACTTTCCTGGATTATGCTTCTTTAAGTTGCCTTCTGAGATAATTCTAAATGGTTGCTTGGGATTTATGGAGGCTGAGGAAGGAGAACAGGTGAGTTACAAACACAGAATTAAGTAAATTATACCTGTGGACTAACCAGGACACCCCCCCACACACACAAACACACCTGCAGAAGACCTTATGGTGACTTTGTTAATAATGGGTGTGCTTGGCTATAGGACAGAAATTTTAGCTATTTTCCTTTAAATCATGGGAAATTTTGTGATGTGTTTTCAGCATTTGGGGGGATATTTGGCTTCATGTGGTCATCAATGATCTCGATTCATTCAATATTTCTAATTCTGCATCTTGAACATAGTTGTCTTTTTATGCCATGTTGTTATAACAGAAAGATGGACATCGTGGTTACAGGTATTAAGTTCTTCCAGGAGAGTTGAAGGAAGAAAGCCGGGCAAGGCCATGTGGCCTTAATATTATTGAATGAAGAAGCAAAGTGTTGTGCTGAAATCTTTATGTGATGTATTCTTAGCACTCATTGGTAAGGTCAGGTCACATGGCCAAGACCTCAACCAATCACAGGCTTGTGTGGAATAGATGCACAAATACAGAATGGCTGTAACTGTGACCACCTTTGACCAATCAGGACCTGCCCCTGAGTATGGGGGAGGGACAATAAGCTGCTCATCAGATGTCAGGATAAAATGGGGAGCAGCTGTTGGGTGGCCACCCAGTAGGGTAAGAAGTGAATAAGACACTCTTCTGGGTGGAACGAAACCATTCTGCATATAAGAGAGATGGTTTTCAGTGTTAAATTGCCGCAGTCTGTTAAATAAAGAAAATTGGATACATTTAAATATCATAGTGACAGATTTGTTCTTTTTCCGATTATTTTTTTAATTTTTACTGATTGAATCAAGGAGAAAAGTCTGTTTGTTGCTAAAATGCTTTCTTTCTTTCTTTCTTTTTCTTACATAATCCTAATCAGCCTTTATCAGAGAGGAAGCTGGTTCAAAGCTTTATGCAGTTACCAGCACCACACTATCATGGCTTCATTCACTAGACTTAAATTCACAATTATCATCCATTTATTGTAAGTTGTAAAGATTTACCATCATGATATTGAATCATCTTGGAATACACTTAGCAATAATACAAGTTAGTTCAAATATAATATTACAAATATTGTGTCAACATGGAATTAATCATAAAGATGGTTTTTTAACAGCTTGAAAATTAAGAATTGCTGAACACAGGGCCTTCTGGGAGAGAATTTCTGGGACAATTCAGTATCTAGAAGAGAAACTGAAGGTTGAATCTAGGTTAATTTTTAGGGCAAAATCAATGGAAAACTTAAAAATGTTACAATGGTATTTCTCATCCTCTGATGTACTAAGTACTGTTGTTTCTGAATAGAAGCTGATGTATTCAAAACACAATTCAAGATATATTGATCTCTTGCCTTGTGATTTAGAATTAAAATAACAGAGGAAGCCATGAACTTGTGAACTAAGATAAACGATAGGTAAGTGGATATGATGGATAGACATATTGACATAGTGATAGACAGGTCTCTTCTTGGATGGGTGTCTTAATTAGTGATTACAGAATTAGACCCCCATTTTTTTTAAATGTCATGTTGGATAACTGCAACAATTTTATGAATGGAAAAAAGTTTTACTTCAGTCTGTACCTCTGAATTGTGTTCAGTGGCATAAATATGGACCCCAGGCCTGACATGTTATAGCAGTGTTATTGTCAGTGTGGGGAGAATCCCCAGCATTATTTGATCTTATTTGGGGCACTGTGCAAACAGCGCTAAATAACAGAACCACACGGTGAGAAATAGTATTTTTCTTAGATTATTTTTTCATCCTTTCCATTATCTCAGAGAGAAAGACACCTAGCTGGACATCTTGAACCCCTGAAAACATCTTCACATCTCCAAAAAAGAGCTGAGCAAGCTTCGGGTGATCTGCAGATGGCGGCTGGTTCAGTACCTCCAGAGGCCTGGGGTGCGGGTGTGGTCAGGATGCCCTGGACTCTCCTGTGTATCACAGGATGGCCACCCAGCCCTCCAGCCTACCATCCTCAGGCATTTAGCCCTGTGAGCTGGGGGAACTTGGCCCCACACCTGCACTCTGACCTGCAGCTGATCAGATGGAGCCCCAAGAGCACCAGCTTCATCTCCTGGGCCTCCACACCAAATTGGCACAGGAGGAAGGGAAGGCTGCTAGGTGGGCCGTGGACAAATTCTGCAACACTTCTTTCTTGCTTTATTTGCACTGCCTATTTTTCTTTAAATTTTACTTCCAACAGTGGTTTAAAGCAATAAGACTGGGACTTTTGTTAAAGGAAAAATGTTAAATTATTTTAAGGTGGTATTTTATGGCATGTAGGGTCAATGGGGTGGTAAACACAAGGACCGTGGTGCAGAGGCTGTCTCAGGGATGTCGATATTGTGCTATTTCATGTTGTCATTTAGGATTAGAAACCCAGTAGATCAATTATTCCAGTTTTTCAAAAGAGGCTAAAAAATCAATTATCACAAATTTTAAATATTGATTGGGACTAAGGATGTAGCTTCTAGAGGTAGAGCACTTGCTTAGCATGTGTGAGGCCCTGGGTTTGATCCCCAGGATTACAAAACAAAGAAATAGCAAATATTGGCAAGTGAACTGGGTGCTTTGCGTGTTTGATCTGCAATTTGTTTGGTGCTTCGTGGGTCCACAGGTCAGTGCTGGCTGGGCTGAGGCCTCAGGCTGGTGTCTGTACGTGTCTTTCCTTCTGATAACTGGCTGGAACTCTTCCTGGGGACCCCCTCACTCCTGCACTGCTTACTCTTCCCAAATTGGTTCCTCTGCTTCAGTAGACCTGCAGATACTCTCAGAAGTAAGGAGGGTGGTGGTTGATTGACAGCTCTGAGAAGATGATTGACAACTCCACAGGAGCCTCTCTCGGCAGCAGCCAGGATTAGAAGGTTTTTTGAGTGCCACCAGCAAGACAGTCTCCTTACTCATTGACTAACTCTTAGAATTTGAAGATTAAAGGCCTACATCCCAGGAACTCTCTCTGACATGGGAACTGCAGGGGTCAGGTCCCCTGTCCACACCCCACAACAGAGTCTACAATGACAGATTTCCATTTTCTCAAACTTTTTTTTTAATGGCATGTGACCCAATCTGGGCCCAGGAGACATGAGGGGAATATTGATGACATCTATCCTAAACGTTTCCTGCCCAATTTGTCATTTTCTTTTATTTTGCTGTGTTTGTAAAATGTGATGCCTGGAGGTCTGGAAGCCATTTTGTAGCCACGAGGGGAAAAGTTTCTGGAGTAAACTAACGTGTTGAGCCTCATATAAAACCAAGATGGAAGGACTCTGGTTTCTTGGAGACTGGTGAGCTGCTAGGCCAGGCCTGAAATGGCTGACTATGGGCTTTATGGTATGTGAGACAAATTTACATCCTTTCTACTAGCTGTTGATGACTTGGTATCAAGGCGAAGAAAAGTTAGTGTTAGGTGAGCCACACAGAAAAGGGATTTCTGATTGTTAATAAGAACCAGCATGTGGAAGCGAAATATAGGGTGGAGGCATCCTTCCCCATGTTTCTCCTCTGAAAGCGAGACACTGTCTATCTCACTGAAGCCCAGCAAGGCCAGGCCTGACCACTCTGCCCTTCCCAAACAGTTTGCACACCCATTTCCCTGACTATGTGAGTCCTTGTGGGAGTCACCACACCAGCCCAGAAAAGGGGCCCATGTTCATATTTCAGTAAACTGACTCAGAATTAATGGATAAGTACGTCCACAGAAGAAGTGACTCTACAGAGATTGGGGCTTGGAGGAGAGGGCTCCTCCAGGAGGCACTGGTTTCTGTCCATTCCCCAGGAGAGGGGTGATCACCCAGCTCCACAATCTGGTAGAAAATCTCTTACACAAAATGCACAAGTAGCAGTGTGGTGTCTGCAGGATCAATGGTGTGTAAACGGCCCCAGATCCCCTCATCAGACTGTAGACATGAGTGACGGATGGCTCTCCAGTTCCCAGCTCCCCAAGGGTTCCCCAAGCCTAGGCTGTGTTCTGGCTCAGGAAGGTTCTCCAGGCTGGATTCCTCATGCCTCTTCAGGGCTGGGTCCTGCATCTCATCAGGACTTCCGCATTCTCCACAAAACCCATCTGTCTTGATTTCCCTCCTGAAAACCACAGATGCCCTCAACAGTTCCTCCCCAAAAGACTGAGGGGATTTCAGTGAGCCAGAGTTTAAATGTCCGTGGTTTCCATAGCAATAGGTGGAAAGGTGCTTTGCAGACACTGTGCCACGGCTCTGGTGCTTGGCTTAGGCGCACCCCCAGTCTGCCCCAGATGCTGTTTTCTTCTGATAATGGGCTGGAACTCTTCCTGGGGACTCTTCTGTGCCAGGCAGGACCACTAGGCATGCTGCAGGAGGGCTCCTCCTGGGTGGGGACGCAGTGTCTGCATGCAAAAGAAGTCGGTCCACATTACTTAAATAAAAGTTGACCTAATTAAGAACTGTTGGGAAAGTGGCCCCCGTTCCCCAATGCCCTGAACCCGCTGGGCCTGATGCTCCTCTTGGGAGGGCAGCGTTGGACAGGGACAGGCCTGCAGATCCTGCTGGCAGGAAATGTTAGTGGTGTCAGTTCTGTCACCTTGCTGGGGCTCCAGGACCCAAGGAGGTCATATGCTAATTCCCACATCCCACTCCTCCCTGCCAAGGCCTCCTGACGGGGTGAAATGATGGTGTCTGCAGCTTCATTCTGGGCTGCATGGGGCATCCCCAGCTCAAGGCACGGGCTTTGGAAATGTTTCCTATTTTCATGTTTCAAACAAGGGCGGCCCTAAGTTCCTCATGGCGTTTTTGCGGATGGCACAGAGAGACGCAGAAGTCTCTGGCCTTGAGCCAGGGCGGCTCACTCTCCATACCACGAGGTGGCAATGGAAACTCAAAATGGGATGGTGAAATAGGTGGTGACTTCAGGGACAGAAGACCTGGCTCCTGCCCCAGATTTGTCCCTGAGTCATGGGGAGATAAAGCTCTTCCGGCCATGGAGCTTCCCCCTATAAAAACATGACACCTCTTTAATGTCATGATCAGACCTGACACCTGTCCTGCATGGTCCTGAGAGTCACAGAACACATACACACACACACACACACACGCACACACACACCACATGTGTGCGAGCTGGAACGGGGGACATGCTGTGGAAAGGAAGCAGTGTTAGTGGGGTGGACTTCCACCTAGACCCAGGGCCCCCTTCTTGAGTTCTGGCCTTGGGTTCTGAGGTCCACAGAGAGGACAGAGCCTGCTCTGAGCAGTACTGCATCTCACTGGGACAGGGGCCTGTGCACGGGGTGGATCATGGAAGGATGTGCACTTAATAACCCCACACCTGGCACCGCCCACAGCCCAAGGTCGTCTGCGGTCTCTTAATTCCAAGTGTGTCTGACACACTGAGCTTGCAGTGACCAGGAAGGGCAAGCTCCCTGGTCTTGGGCATCCCTTATGCTCCTCCTGGCTATGCCCATGACACACGACCCTGGCTGCTTGGTGTCCAGGCCGTCCCTCAGGCTTGTGTTTGGTAATGACTTTGAGGGATGAGGTGATGTCTCCCCAGGCAGAGAGCAAGCTGGCTCACTGCTCACTGTGAAGACAGAGACCCCCGAGCTCCATGCTCCTCAGCTGCAACACAGAACCCCCTGTCACCCCCAGGAACCTCCCTCTCTGTCTGCCCTGTTGGACTCAGGTACAGGAGCTCACTGGGGCTGTGAGTATCAAAACCCTCATCCTGGCCCTGGAGCACATCTTCTGAGAGAGCCTGGGGTGCAGAGTGGGGTCGAGTCCCAGGCTCTGCATTCCTGACAGCATCGTGTAATGGGAGCCACTGAGCCTTCCTCTCCCAGGGTCCCGAGCACATGCCGCGAGTGCTGGTCAGGTTCCCTGCCCTGGCTGGAAACTGCAGCAGATCCCAGGATTTTCTGCTCACCACGACAACCTCTCCCATGAATGGTAGAGGCCATGAACACTGCCATTTCCTATGCTCATAGATGAGCACAGGACCCGTGAAACTCCACACCATGCACAACCACAAATGTGGGATCCTAATTAGAATGTCATGCTCCGTGCATGCACAACTTGTCAAATTACACTCTACTGTCATGTATACCTGAAATGAACAAGTAAAAATAAATAAAGTAAAATATCCACCCCACAAGACTGCAACACTGCTCTCCAATGATCTGCAAACCCTGCGCCTCCCCTCCCCAGGCCAGACTGCTTCTGTCCCTCAAAGGCTCCGAGTCCAGCCCCTCCTCATGCAGCCCACCCTCACCTCCTGCTTGTCCCCACTCCCCAGTGGACCCTCCACCAAGTGCCCCAGACCAGAGCCCCTTTGAACTGTGACTTTCTGCCGTAGAGTTTTACCGCACCCTTAGCAGTTCCCAGATCTGAACTCACTACACCACGACTGTGTGTGCCTGGTCTTTTGCCTGCTCTGTAGCTCCTGAGCTCAGGAGCTGAGTCTACTGGCTCCTTCCTGGTACCCGACACAGTGCTGGGCTCTTAGCAGGTGGTGATCCCTGCTGAACGGTCGAGGCCTGAACACCAGAGCTCCACCACCCGAGACCAGCTTGGTTTGATTTTTCTCTGACTAGGAAGTATTCTTTATCTCTGTCTCCATTGACAGAGAGAAAGAACCAATGGAGTTAGAGAAGGATAGACACAAAGGCACAGCCACAGGCAGCAGCTCATATTCACATGCACCTGTGTGGGGTTGCATGGCATGGGAAGGGGGCAAGCAGAAGGTGCTCACTGATATCATTTCCATGGAAACTGCAGAGTCCAGACATGTGACCCCACCAGCCAGTGACGTCCTGCAGGGCCTCTAGCAGACAGGCAGCAGGGACCTCCAGCAGAGTCCAGGGAAGCCTCTTGTCTTCTCACAGATACCAGACCATCCCGCCAGCTGTCTGGCTGAAGCTGTCTTTCAATGTTTTACTTAATGTGCTACATAGTTGAGGTCTCAACTGACCTTCCTCTGAGCCCTAGCTCATGGCTGAGGTGACAGGCAGATCCTTGCCCAACCAAGCCATCAACATGGATTCCTTCAATGCCTCTACTTCCTGTGGACTGGATACCACTCTAGGAGTTAAAGATAAAGCAGAATACAAATGCATGACCACACTGGGCTGGTGTTCAGATAACACACACAACATGTCGCTGAGCACTGAGCAGATGGTGGGGACTGCTGGGGACCACGGACTCCCAGGGAAGCAGGGCAGGGCTCTTTGTGGTGGTGAGGGCCAGACACCAGGAACGTAACTCCAGAATTTCAGGACATGAGTCCTGTGGGCTTGTGAAGGCCGGCACCCTACAGAGAGGTGAGAGCTAATGCCAAAGCCCAGCCCAGGAGGGGTGCCTGGGAGAATACAAGAGGAGCCAGAACCAGCCCTGAACCAGAACAATGAAGGACCTAGGAAGGGGACAGCCAGATGGCAGGAAGGTTCCCATTATTATTTGAAACGAGAGGGAAACTAAATGGAGGGTTTTGCTGAGTGAGTTCATTGTGATCTGAACTTGTTACTCCAGCTTTAGGGGCAGGAGAGGACTCAGGAACAGCAGTTAGGAAGGTGATGTCACTTAGCAGAAGGGAGCCCTAGGTCAGAGGCAGGGCAGCCATTGTGGAAAGGCCACAGGGTCAGGCTGCATGGACCTGGCTGCAGAGCTCACCTGGCCCCGCTGGGGGTGTGTTGATGTTGTGGTAGCCAAAGAGCAGGGGGAGGAGGACCTCAGGGTACAGGAGTCAGGGAACTGAGGGTGAAGAAGACTCAGGTATGGAGGGGCTAGAGGATTGGGAGACAGCCAGGTGGACGCATCGGAACTCAGGATAGAGAATCCAGCTCAGTTCATGAGTCATGAAAACACAGGACATCTAAATCACAAAACAGCAGCAGGTGCCCAAATGAGAACACAGGAGGACTGAGCATCTGCTGGTCCACAGCCAGGGACACTGAGGACAGTCAGTCATGTGGAATGAACCAGATAGTCATTATCGAGGCAGATGGGATTGAGAAGATGTGACTTCAGAAACCAAGAGGAGAAAGTGTTTTGAGAGGGTGGGGATCCCACAGTTTGAAATAGGTGTTCAAGTAGGATGAGGGCTGAGAACCAACCTAAGACTAGGAATATGGAGAAAGTCAATTTGTAGAGTGCTAGGAGCCAAAGCTCAGAGAAGGCCTGCACACTGTGTGAGGTCACACAGCAGCAGACTTCAGGATCAGTTTCTGGTCCTGGTACATGGTTTTCTCCCTATCATGAGGTAAAGAGGTTGTCATTAAGACACCAATAGATGAGGCAGACAGTCATGTTGTAGTTGACTCTGACACTTGCTGAAATAAATGATCATTCCTATTTTTCTGGCAACATTAGCAGTCATGCCAGGCTGGGAAGAATACTGGAATTGCTTTTGTGCTTATCATTAAATTTCTCATTATAGAAAAATGTTCCCAAATGGCATGGGGATGTGAATAACAATGCACACAGCATTCGATTCTGTGAGCTAAATGTGGGTTAGTAAAAGGGGAATTAAGTAATGAGGAGAGAGTTTATATCCTGGCCAGGCTGCCTTTGAAAAGAATCAGGAGGAAAATTTGTCCCAAGTCCAAATGTTAGACAAACAAATTTCCTCCTCAGTAAATGCTGATCACATATCAGCTGCTCAACATAACTTGTCTGATGACATGTGGAAAGAAGTTCTCCTAGTCACAAAGAAAGAGTCAGCATCACCATTATCACCATCACCATCACCACCACCTTCACCATCATCATCATCATCCTCATCATCATCACCACCACCTTCACCATAATCATCATCATCATCATCATCATCACCACCATCATCATCACCATCATCACCATCACAACCATATCACCATCATCTTCACCACCATCACCACCATCACCATCATCACCTTCACAATCACCATCACCACCATTACCATCTTCACCATCATCATCATCCCCATCACCACCATCACCATCATCATCACCTTCACCATCACCACCATCACCATCATCTTCGCCACCATCATTATCACCATCACCACCATTACCATCTTCACCATCATCATCATGACTGTATCACTATCACTATCACCAACACTATCATCAGCATCACCATCACCACCATCACAACCATCATCATCATCACCATCACAACCATATCATCATCACTATCACAACCATATCACCAGCACCACCAGCACCACAACCATCACCACCATCATCATCATCATCACCATCACCATCATCATCACTATCAGCAGCATCAGCATAACCATCATCACCATCATCATCATCACCATCACCACAATCACCACCATTATCATCACCATCATCAACATAACAACCATATCACCATTACCATCACCATCATCACCATCACCATCACCACCACCTTCACCATCATCATCATCACCATCACCACCATCATCATCACCATCATCATCATCACAACCATATCACCATCATCTTCACCACCATCATCACCATCACCATCACCACCTTCACAATCACCATCACTACCATTATCATCATCATCACCATCACCATCACCACCATCATCACCACCATTACCATCTTCACCATCATCATCATCACCATCACCACCATCACCTTCATCATCACCTTCATCATCACCACCATCACCATCATCTTCACCACCATATTATCATCGCCACCATTATCATCTTCACCATCATCATCATGACTGTATCACTATCATCATCACCAACACTATCATCAGCATCACGATTACCATCACTACCATCACTACCATTATCATCATCATCACCATCACAACCATATCATCATCACCATCATGACCATATCACCGGCACCACCAACACTTCTGTCATCATCTTCACCATCACCATCACCACCACCATCATCACCATCATCATCATCACAACCATATCACCATCACCATCACCACCTTATCATTGTCATCACATCACCATCACATCACCATTATCACCATCACTGCTATCATCATCCTCAGCAGCAGCAGCAGCAGCAGCACATCACCACCATTGTCACCATCACAACTGTGTCACTATCCCCATCCCCACCATCACCATCTGCTACTGTCTTCCACTGTCCTATGACTTAGGTGTCATGTCACCAGCACCATCATCATGACCATCATGGATTCTCAGTTTTCATGACTGCTTGAGTTTCCCTTCTCAGTCAAGGTTCCTGAGAAAAAGTTCACCTGTCCATCACCTGTTCCCATAAGTGGTCATCTGCAGTGCTGGCTGTTCCCTGAGATGAGGGGAAACAAGCCAAGGGATGGTCATTTCTCCATAGGTATCAGGTCTTCAGAGGATCTCTGCAGTGGTGAACAAACAGAAAAAAACATACTTGTAGAAGCAAAAACTTCTTCAGGAGGCGGGACTTACTGTGAGGGTGAGTCCCAGGAGCCAGAGCTACAGAGGACACATCGGCAGATGGCCTGACAGACTTTGCCAGTGATGGCATCCAATGGGCAAGCACTTGGCATTGAGATCACCCAACTCCCTCTCCTCTGCCCTGGTGTGTGACATGTCTGGGAACAAGTTGTCCAGAAAGCAGCACTCAACCACAGTTCATATGTTGCTCAGGATGAGACCACATCCATGCACGTGCAGGAAGGAGCTGATGTTCAGGGGTAAGCCGGTGGTTCCTGAAGGGGACATCTATCAAGTGCATACCTGACATTCCCAATAGCACTTCCAAGGAGTGTGTTGCTGTGCTCAAATGTTCCAGAAGAAGCAAGACTGGGGACACATATTACTCAAGAAGTGGCATGTGTTTATTTCTGTTATGAGCCTGGACAAGGACTGTCCATGTGACTGCAATACTCTAGAAACCGCTCACTAAATTACACATGCCCAGGTCCAGCCAAGACATATATGGAACCTGTCCCAAGCTGAAAACTATGTGGGTGCTCATCAAAACCCTAGTGGACAGAGAATGGTGGCTTGTTCTTGGGATGAACTGGTGCCTAGTGATGCCCAGCGCATCCCTCACACTGTGTCTCCTGGTAGTCCCCTCACGTGCTGTAACACCCTGTCCCTGCAGCACCAGGCACAGCCATGGTTTCCCAGCTTTGCTGGCCAAAAGCCTCCTCCCACTGCTCCAGGTCCCTTTTCCCTGCCCGCATCTCCCTCAGCTGTCCCTCTGTCCAGCGCTCTTCAACTGACCCCTCCAGGGTGGACGCCTTCCCAGCTGGGATTCTGACCATGGGGTCCAACTCCTCTGGTTTCAGCCCCACCCACAGCGAGCATGAACCTGTGCGTAAGTCCCCAGGGCACAGAAGGTCCACCTCATCTCGCAGTAGCTGGCAGACTCCAGGGATGCTCACGTCCACCTGCAGGGGGCCCAACAGGACGCCGTTCCGACAACAGGGAGGCTTTGCTCCCCAGACAGCACCAGCTTCTCTGTTTAGTGCTAGCAACACTTTAATTAATAATGAGGAAAGTGTGAATAATTGTTTTATTCCTAAGCACAGAGCCATACCCCTGCTGGGTCTGCCAAGCTGCTTCTGCCACCTCCTTATCTCTGGGGCTAACAAACTGCACCTTGGGAAACAGGAGGCATCTGTTGAGAGCAGAACAGCATGGAAAGGAAATGTGCAGATCCCAGGACCCCATTAATCACCAGGTCAGAGGCACGGCGCTGCGGGTTTAATGTCCCAGGGCTCCTCTGTCACTGTCTGTGGGAGCTACATAGATAACCCAGATGCCATGAGCCCTGCTTCCAGCTTCCCCCACGCTGGGTCTGTGTGGTGCTTTGGTGCTGCACACTGCCCCCAAGCTCTGCTCTGTGTTGAGGTCTCTCTCCCAGGCATGCGCAGGGAAGCCCTCGCACCTCCTGCAGGGGAGAGGGGTGAGAGTTCCTTCCCAAGACCAGCCATTCATACCCATCACTCCCCACCAAAGCTGCCCCCTCTGTGGTTCTTCCTGGAAGGTCTTTGGCCTCTCAGGCCTTCTCAGCTCTTAGCCCAGCCCATGGGGCCTCCAAATGTGCTGCCTTGGGTCAACGGCCAGGCCCAACACCTGGACCCTTCCGCCTCATCTTGTGCCTGGTTCCAGCAGGCAGAGGCTGGCCCTGCTGCTCTGGATTCCCAGTGAATTCTCCAAGTGCCAGCTCCTTCTTAGGTCCTTTCTCTATGCCCAGTTTTTGCAGTTGTGAGTGGTGCCTCTCTTCTGAAAGCCTTGTTTAGTCTGCAAAGTGCTTGGGCAGCGCCATATTGATTCGAACCTTACAACAATGCCAACAAGGCAAGTCTGATTAGTACCCGCATTTACAGAGAGTTCAGCTGTTGCCCTGCATGGCCGCCAACCCCCAGGTGTTTGTACATGGAGGGGTCGGGTTCCAGTGTCCCTGTGAGTGAGGCTGCCGCTCCTGAGCTCTTTCTCACGCTGCCAGGACATCAAGGGTGCCGTGGCTCTAGGGGAAACAGCTTGCAAACCCCTGGTGAAGGATTCTAGAAGAAAGAACATCAGAAAACACCAGGATCCCGGCTTGGGGTAACTCCCCCATAAGACTTTTGACAGTTTCTGAGACGTTTTTGGTGGCCCCAATGGGGGTAGGGCACCTAGAAGGTAGAGGATAGAGCTGACACCCACCATCTCAGTGCACAGCACAGCCCCTGATGCAGTCTGGGTACAGTCAAGTGTGTCCCCAGGGCGCATGTGTTGTCCCCCATGTGGTAAGGCTAAGAAGTGGCGGAACCTTAGTGGGGGACTGGGAAGTCCTCAGGTCACCAGGAATGCTGTCCTCAGAAAGGATTAAGACGGTTCTCCTGGGACCCTGGGTAATGTGTGTGAGTCATTGTCCTAAAAGGCCAAGCCTCCCTCTCTGTCTTCCTGTCCAACCATGGTATGTCTCCCTCCTGTCATGTTACCACCACAGTGGCACCATGGCCACCATGTCTTCACCAGAGCGAGCTCATGCTAGTGCTGTGCCCTTGAAGCTGCTGAGCTACGAGCTACATAAACCTCTTTTTCTTATAAAGTACAAACTTCTGGTCTTCTGTGTTAGCAGTGGAAGCAGGGAATGACATTGTTCCCCATAACAAAGAGCCATCCACCCGGAATAATATCAGTGGTGCTGAGGTGGAGAAGCCCTGCTGCAGAGAAGAAGGGGCAGAAACCAGGGAAGCCATGTTCTCAGGGCCAGTGCTGTGGTCAGTCCCTGGGTGGCCTCTTCTGGACTCCTGCAAGCGCTGCTGATCTCTCCCCATGAACTCACCACCCCGTTCCACCCGCGTACATAGTGTCCCACTCATTCCTAAAGAGGTGATTCCCACTGTGTGCTCCTGCCAGTGCCCCATGGGCCCTCCAAGCTCTGCTGACCGTAGGACTCAGATGTGGACCAGGATGTCATCTGTGATCTACTCTGGCCTGAAGTCTCTGGGCTTTGTTTGCCATTGCTTCTGTCCACTGCAGTGACCTGTGGCCCTTACGCTTACCTGATGTGCTCACCCCCGTCTCAGGGCCTATGTCCAGGCTGCTGCCCTACCACGAGCATTGTTAGATTTCCTCTGCTCTGGCCGCCCTGGCCCAGCTCCGCCCCCAGGGGTGGGACTCCTTCCATCACTGGCGAAGGCTGGACTCCTCAGAGAACGCCTGAGTGCCTGCTTTCTTAACCTCCAGCCGCACCCTGCATGAAAGGATGTGCCGGGTCACACAGTCTAGATGATGGCTGTTCTGCTTGCTCACTTTGAGGAGGTTGAGAGTGTTTGCTTGTTTGTTTTAGGTGGCAGCTCCATTTCTTTCCTCTGAGCAAGAAGGCAGGAGTCCAGGGGACAGGTAAGGCCACCCTAGCCCAGGACAGTGCTACATGACCCCCAGTAGGAGAGCACCACTGTGTGGCACCCCTCTCCTGGTCCTTTGCTTCAGTGCCTGGCACGTAGACAAAACTCAGTGTTTCCAGGACAGAACAGGCCACCACCGGGGTGGATTCTGAGGATGGAATGCCGTCTCAGGAACCATGTCCGGAAAAGCCTGTGTGGCCGTGAGCTCTATCACCTGAAGGTCACCCGTCACTGGCTGATTCACTGGGACATGATTCTGTAAAGGGACATTTTCACATTTGTCAAAACTCAGGTTGTAGAGAAGAGAATTCAGCCTGAAAACTGCATGTCTCCATACCTCCTAATGGAAGCCATCAAATCCAGGAAAAAGCCAGTGGCACTAGGAGCGTCTGAACCACGGGGGCTGTCAGGACTTTCTCCAGCCCCCCAAGTCTTTTTAATAACATGTCTTCGTGATTTCAGAGGAACTCTAACAATTACATTTACATCACAGTGTCTTACTTGTGTATTTGAAAACTCTATTCATCATTTGCAGTGAGTACTTACTAATAAAATCAGAGTCGCTGTTTAGTAAAGGAGCAATCATTTTATAATAAGAGTAAGCTTGACTTTGTTACCAGACTTTCTCCTGGGCAAACAGAGCAGACACAAGTTATAAAAAAAAAAAAAAAAAAAAAAAAAACCTTTCAGCTGATGACTCCAAGTATCACTCAAAAAAAAAAAAAGGATAATGAAAAACAGACTTAAAACATAGCACAAGTGGAATCACAGAGGAATCTGGGGGGAAAATAACCTATTTACAAATAGCTTGAGTAATTATATGAGAGGAAACGCACAAGTAGAAAGATAATTCAGAATAAAAACTCCCTACCTCTAATCAATTCACAGCAGGTATGTAATGAAGCACTTTCTCCAAAACAATTTAATTTGCCCCCTTGTTCTGCACAGTTAGCATTTTTAAAAGGTGAGTTCCTTCCTGTTCTCCCAGGTCCACTCACCTGAGAGAGAAAGCCTATTGGTCAGAATGACTTTCACCCATCGCTGTTCTGGGAAGACCAGGGTTGACATGGCAGTGGCCCCTGAGAACCCAGGGGGACGTGGTGGTGGGCTCAGGGTTGACGCTGTCCAGATGCAGAAGGAAGTAGGAAGCCACTACCCCAGGTGAGGTGTGGCGGGGAGAACAAGATGGCGGGAAGAGGGTTTCTCTGGGCAACACTGGCTCCAGACCACAAGCCGCACTCCACTGTTGACTGGCGTCCTGGCCTCAGCAATGTCTCTTGGCCTTTCTGTGCCTGGCTCAGGGCTCCAGCTGAAACGGGACGGGAAGAACTATCTACTGCGCAGAGTGGACGTACACTTTAGGTGGGTCCATCTCTAAGACCTTGATGAAAACCGTCATGAAGATGATCTGCTTTCCCATCAGGGAAATCTGGACAGGACTGGGCAGCTCTGGGGGTGGCAGTGGCTTGACACAGTCTAGTGGGTCCCCAATGGCTCTCAGCCACTCAGCCCACTGCTCAGTTGCCACTGACCCTCTGTCCATGTTGCCAATTGTGGTCTCAGGCTCTTTGGGGCTGCTCCCTTCCCAGGTGCTGAGAGGTGTCTTGACTCCTTTGTGTCCCCAGCCTGTGGGATGCGTGGGCAGTGGGGCAGTGGGGGTGGGGTGCCTGTGGAGGGTGTTTGGGCCCCTGCCTGAGAAGGGACACCTCCCTTTGGTTAGAATGCAGCCACACGGCCACCCCTAGCCACCAAGGAGCTGGGAAATGAGTCCACACAGGAGAAGGAAGTGGGTCTGTCACAGGCATCCCTGCAGAAGCCCCCTGCAGCCGGCTGTGCTCCGTGTCTGCTCTCGCCATTAGATGTGCCCTGCAGTGGTCACTGTTGCTATATACATACACCTCGTATTTTCATATATATGTGTCTGTAAAACACACACATGTGTCCTGTGATTGTCACACGACTCAGTGGTGGACAGCAGGGCAGGCCCCCAGGATAGGTTGGCTTGTTGAAGATGAAGTAGGAACGAGGAAAGGAGTCACTCAGGATGGGGTGTGCAGGTGTGGGCCTGGGCTGTCCTCTGAGGCAGACTTGCGCAGCCCCGGAGCAGAGAGAGAAGTACCTGGGGGAGCCGGAGAGAAACTCTGGGGCAGGACCCTGAAGGGATTTCACTAAATGCCAGGAGACGGTCGGAGTGAGGTGGCTGTGGTGGGGTGCACTGGGAGGGACGTGGCAGGATTTACCCCTGCAAGGACCTGTGTGGCTCTGAGTGTGGAGCAGTGGAGTTGGAGACAGAGGGAGGCCAGGAGGGAGGAGGTCCCAGAGGCAGAGGACATAGGGAGGGTGCATGGAGATGCTGCTGTGGGCCCAGCGTGGGCTGGGCCTGGCTCATACCTGAGACACAGATTCAGAGGGCCCAGGGTTGCCACAGGAGGCAGGGTGACCAGATCTTAGCCTGCAAGGTGCCAGGGTACTGGCTGCCAGACGAGGGGCCTGGCTCAAGTGTGAGGGACAGATGGAAACCCAAGGAGCCTTTCACAACAAGTGGGGAAACTGCCAAGCGGTCCCTCCAGGGATCCTCCGAGGGACCCCTGAGCCCCTTCACTTGATCCTCACCTTGCCCGGATGAGGCCAGCACTAGCATCAGGTCACTTAAAGACACCAAAGGGGAGTTGGAGAAGCAGGGCAGGAGCCCAGGCTGCAGGCCCCATCTGTGTGCTGGGGACACTGCAAGAGGACAGAGCAAGGGGAGGGGAGTCGCAGGGAAGCTCCAGGGAGCCCTGAGGCCTATGCCCTGTGGGCAGGATGGGAGGGGAGGCCACGGGAAGCCAGGTGTCCAGGGCATGAGTGGCCACCTGCACCGATGCTGCTTCTGAGCAACAGGTGTCCCTGGATGTGGGGACAGAAGCAGAGGTCACTGGCTGTTGTTGGCATAGGCTTCAGAGTCCAGGGGTCCAGGAGTGGTGGAGGGGGCATGAGCCCTCTCAGAATGTGGAAGGGGCAAGCTCAGGGGCTCCTGTGGGAGGGCAGGCTCTGCACAGGGAGGCGGGGGAGCTGCCGTCAGCCAGTCCTAGGTCAGGGCTGGATCTGCTGCGTGCAGGACACAGTCGAGGTTGGCATGGCCCAGGTGGGGAATCCGGGTGCTGGACCTTGGCCACTATAAAGGATATACCTGTGGCTGATTTCTGGGGCTGACTCTTCCTCCCCAGGGTCACAAGGATGAACTGAGGCTGCAGTGTGTTGCTGGATGGGATTTAGGGGTGCACCCCACCTGCTGCCCCCAGCCAAGGTACAGCCTTTAGACAAAACTGGGCAAATCACAGTAGAACTTGGGGAAACATCCCCCTGGTACGTGGTCTTTCCTGGATTCCTAGCAGTCATTACAAGGATGGGGAAGGACTCCCATACCCAGGTGCATCCGGCCTCCACAGCGAGGAGGGCGCCGAGGCTGGCTCGCCATTCCCAGGCCTGCCACACTCCCCTGGCTTCTTCAGCCTCTTTAATGCATAATTTATGGATGCAATTAATAGAAACCAATCAAGCAAGGCTGTGCACACAGTGCTGTGTTTAACAACAGATGTTTCCAATAGTGATTATGTTAGAATAATAACAACACCCCATCATCAGCACTGCTGTGAGTGTTAACAAGACTGATGGTTTCCCCAAGAAGCCACCGGAGGGAGGGAGGCCCTTAGGGGCCGTGGCTGGTGCTTGGGTTTCTCAGGCTGTGGGGTCAGCCTCTTTATGCTTTGTGCCTGAGTCATCCAGGGGGCTGTTCTGGGGGCAGATGGTTTTGAAGCCACTGGAACAGCCTGCAGGTTCCTCAGGCTCTGGGACGGGATCTGCCCCTGGCCAGCTCCCAGCTGTGCCCACACTGCAGGGTGGCTACGTTTCTCTGTCTATTCCTGGTGCATAACTGCACCATTTCTCCTGGGTGATGGATGTGAGTCCAAGTCCCCGTGATGCCGTGGCCTGTGCAGCCGGAAGTCATGTGTCCCTTTGTGTCTCCTGGCCCCTGGGTTTCTTCATGGATACCTACCTCATACCTAAGGCTGCTGAGAACGTGACCAGGAGCAAAGTCAAACGTGATATTGTTGTCATTTTAGGGGAGCCTCCTAGGACCCCTCACTGGGTCCCAACTAGCAATAGAATGTAGGGACCAGTCTCATGTACCTTGTGGTCCCATTGGCTGAAGATGACAAGTGGAGTTGGGGCTCAGGCCTCACATTCATAAAGGGGCCCAGGCCAGTTCCAAAGCAGTCCAGTATCAGTCACAAAGAAAGGGGTGTTCACGGCACACCAGAAACTGACCCGTCACAGACCCTACTTCCTGTTGAAGTCGTTACTTCCGACACACTTTTTCATTGCAGCATTTGCACCTTTGTAAAGCGCTCGCTTGTTCCATGTGACCATATCAGGCATTTGAAGCAGAGCTGTGGCAATACTTTACTTAACTTGTTTAAACAGGATGCTGAATAGAAATACTAAGCCGCCTGCAGATGACAACAAGAAGAACTCACTATTTTAAGTTCTCAGTGCTCTCGTTCCATCCAAGAAGCTCTCCTAGGCTGCTGCGGCAGGAGGGCACTTAGGGATGAGAAGCAGAAGAGTCTCCAAAGTCCTGAAATCCAGGCTGAATTTTCTAGGTGTATGTGCATATTTCTGGGGAGAACTTCCGTTGATTTAATTAGATGTTGGGGTGGGAGGAAGGAAAGAGAAGTGGGGAAGGAAGGAAAGGAGGAAGGGAAAGGCCACAAATGCGGCGTGAGAAGGCACTGTTTTTTGCATCAGGTATGCTCTGTCCCCAGGTGTGTTCTGCATCTGCAGGAGCCCAGGGCACCCACCAGCGCTGGAGGGCGCACAGCCCAGGAGACCCGGGCCTAGTTCTTCAGCCGCCAGAAGGGGCCGGCAGGGGGCGCTGTGAACAGAGCTGAACCCGTCATGGAGATGATGCTGCGGCTCTAGAGGGAGGCTTTCCCTGTGCGTGGGTGGAAGAGCTCTCCACGCTTTCAAATCCTTATGATATATTTTATTTGGGGGAGGTCCTGGGGAGGGTTGCAAATGGTCCAGTGATCTTTGCACAATCGTCTCTCAAGGTGTCTCAGAGTCAGGCATCCTTGAAATCCAATCTCAGCTCTGCACTTGAATGTGTGGCTACCTGTATGGACCTCCTCAGGTCCCTTCGCCTCCAAGATAAAGATAAGGTTAATAAGCACCCCCAAATTACAGGGGCAGGGAGAGGGTTGACTAAAATCATGCTTCTGCACTGAGAGGTGTCTTTCCAGTGGGGGATCTTAAACTCCCAGCTGTTTACTGTTGCAGCTATTACTATGGAATGGTAAACTAGAACTATGGATATATTAGGACTACAATTTGCTGAGCTCAAAAGAGCAGCTTTCTTTCTGTTTGAAAGAGCACTTCTCAAACTTTCTGGGTCCATTGACTTTCTTCAAAATTATACAGGAGCCCAAAGTGCTTCTGTACCCCCAAGCCATTGAATTGAACCCCATCTGAGTTCATTTAGCTGAAATAAACTTTTGTGAGCAGAACATTCAGGTAGCGCTTCCAGATCCATGGCTGTTTTTCATGAAAGGGAAAAAAGAACCAATGTCCTCATAGGATGCCCTCTAAATGGGGGACATGGGCCCCAAGGGCTCTGGGCTGGGAGTCGGAAGCCCAGATTCGGAGTCTTGCTTTGCCCTCAGCTGGCTCCGTGGGCTTAGCAAGGAGGCTTCCTCTGTGTGTTTGCTAAGCCTCTCAAGGGAGAAGCCATTGGGAACGCTGGGACCCTGACCTAGGCCCAGCTCCCCCTCACCTGTCAGAAGAGTCTGTCCTGCACACTGATGCACTGACCCGAAGGAAGGAGCACCTACCACCTGCCAACCCAAGGTCATCCCCAAAGCAGACATGGACTCACAAAGTCCTGTCTTTGACTCTGGGCTCAGTCCCTACCCACAGCAAGGCCTTGGTCCCATCAGTCCTTGTCCCTGCCCAAGGGTCAGCCAACTTGACCTTTCGTGTGGGACTGCTGGCCTGCAGACCACACTTCTGGAGGCCCAGCCTGAATATTGGGATTTGAGGGGCCAGAGGAATCTTCCTGAGGCAGCTCAAGGTCAGGCCCCACCCTGGTCTCTGGGGCCATGTTCTGTCACCGAGGTCCTGAGGAGGCCTGGGCAGTGTTGTGCATGCTGTGACGCTGGTCCACAGGGAAGGGCACCCCTCCTCTGCTGGCAGAGCTTCTTAGGCTGAGCAGGCCTGGGTGCCCTGGAAGGGCAAGAGTCTGAAATGAGTTCCAAGTCCTCCTTCCACCACGCCAAAGCTAGGTGAGCCTGACCTGATGGCCTCCCCTCTCAGCCTCAGTGAACAGCAGGGTCATTCAACCAGCATGTGCCTTGTCTCCCTGCTGTTCAGCACTGGAGATGAATCAACTCCTTGAGGAGTCTGAAGAGTGACCAGTTAGGTTACTTTATTCACTCTGTTTTACAAATGTAAGAACTGAAGCCCAGAGAGGGGAAGTCACTCAGTGTCAGAGACACATAGCCCAGGGGAGAAGGAAGCAGCCAGGATGGGAGCCCAGATCCACAGGACCTGAAGACTCACCCTCTCAGTCTGATAAGTGCTCCCCTTACCTGTTCCTGCCATGACCTGGGGTCTTGGTGGCCTAACAATGCTCCATGCAGAGGCCGGTGAGGCCCAAGGTGGTGGCAGAAGCGAGAGAGCAGTGTGAGCACTCACATGCTGGGGAAGCTGGGAGCATCTTGTCTGAGTTTCTGTGAGATAGTTTCGAGGAGTTCTTACGTCCATGTTGGACAAGGGCCCAAAGAATTTGACTCGTCTTCATCTTCCTAGTGCTGGAAGTATGGACCAAAGGAAGAGTGTGGCTCCTGAGCCCCAAATATAATGCTTATTACACCCAGAAGGCACTGCAGTCTCGGGCATCACCCCCACTGATCCCTGGGCATGACTTAGCCACCTGCTTCTGTGGTGAAGATGAGCCTGGTGCCCACAGCACAGGACGCAAGCCCTGGGTCCCCTCCCTCTCTGCTACGGTCTCCAGCGTCCTTTTCTCAGGCTACCTTAAGTGATTCTTAGGTCCCTCCATGCAGAACGGCTCACGGCAGAGGTCAGAGGGCTCCTTAGCATGCATCAGGGCTGAGCCACACCCGCTCTGGTGGGGTCCAGGGCAAACAGGAAAAGGTCTTTCCAAACCCCTCCCCCACAGTCTCCTCCTTCTCTGAAGTGGACTTCACCCCTGGCACTTGCAGAAACGTGTGTCTGCCAGGCACCCGCTCCTCTG
Source organism: Marmota monax (assembly GCF_021218885.2). NCBI lineage: Eukaryota > Metazoa > Chordata > Mammalia > Rodentia > Sciuridae > Marmota > Marmota monax. The sequence continues at coordinate 65,240 of NW_026694446.1, read as the reverse complement.
CCTTGGTGAGCCTGGGTCTTGAGGACAGAGCGCCGTCCATGCATCTCAGGAAATGGCAGCCGTGGGCATCCTGCTAACACGTGGTTTCTAGGTGTGCCAAGGCCTCTGCACATGAGGTAACTGGAGAGAAGGAAGAAGCCAGGGGAAGTGGGGCCAGCAGGAGCAGGAGGAGGCAGTGTCACCCGTCACAAACCCACGAGTGCCCATCGTGCCCCTCTAGGTGGAGAGTTCTCATTTCACCTTCAAGGTTCCCCTGGGCAACTGAACCAAATACCAACCAGGAGCCACTAAGAAGCCTGACCTCCACACCCTCACCAAGGACCTAGGATAGAGAAGGAGCTGGAATAAAAGTGAAGGCAGCAGGACTTGCTGGAGAAGGGAGGGGGCTGGACAGTCCCTGGAGAGAGCGGAGCCTCCATTGGATGTGCTGACTGCCATTCATTTGGGATCCCAAGTTCCACTCTATCTTCCAAAGGTCCAGCAGGGTCATCTAATCTAGTTATGTGTGTTTCCTGTTCGTCTCTTTTTTAGTCAAAATCCTGATTTTTTTTCTGGATGTGGAGTTCTGCAATCACATCCCAGGTCAGAACGGGTCCCTTGTACTTTCCAGCAGTAGTGGGCCGGGTGGGAGCTAGCGCCCTCCCGACCAGGTCCCCTGTCTGATGTGGGTGTGGAAAGACATCATCAACTGGTGAGGATTCTCAGCAAGTGCCCTGAGATGGCCCTGGGATCATGGAGGGATTCCCTGGCTTGACTTTCCAGCTCAGCTGGCTAAGGAACTGGAGCCCATCCTCAGCTGTAAAGTAATTTGGCGGCTTTGGAAGTATCCCAGGTTCTGTGAACTTGTTCTTATCTGTCACTCTCCACACACAACACAGAGACATCAAAAATACATGAATGCAAGGAGTTGGGGGTTTCTCTTCCACAGACACATTTGAATTCACCGAGAGTCACATCTCTGAGGCTGCAAGATCTCCATCCTAAATCCTCACTTTGGGCCAAAGTGAGAAGCAGATTTCTAGCAATGATAGGAGAATCCTCCAACCCACCTGTTAGGTGATGGGAGATGAGGAGGAAGGTCTACTCAGTGCCTCCCTGGCTCTGCTTTCCATTGCACCAGTCATGCCAGGGCATCTGGGCAGCATTGCAGCCCTCAGTAAGTTCTAGAAGGAAGGCAGTAAGAACAGGGCTCTCCCCTTGGGTGTTCCCCCTTAGAATGTATTTCTCCTGCACTGCATTTTCTCTACCATTATTTCTGTCATTAACCTGTTAAAGTAAAAACCTTTAAGAACCTTCAGTTTATTAGGATCTATTCTCCCTTTACAGGAAATGCATGTCTGCGTCCAGTGGTATCCAGGCTGTCAGTTTACCCTGAACATAATACAGATTATTTGATGACACAGGAGTCTCTGAAGTGAAGCTGCAGAACCTTCATGGCAAGCCTCCACCTTGCAGGAGATTCATGTCCACTGGCCATCTGACATTAGCGTCTGGAGAAGCGCCTGAGCCCTGCTCCTGATTTTCATCTTGAGGGTGGGGGGGACCGTTGCACTTGGCTGTAACCTAATCTAGAAATAAAATCCAGATTTGTGGGTCATTTGCTTTTGAAATGGCATTATCAACATATGGACTAAGGCTCCGTTGCTGTGGCCAGTTTGCCGAGGTCACTGTGAAAACTGGTGGAAACTGGTAGCTTCAGAGGGAAACTCCTGATCCTCAACAGTGAAGCATTACCAACCTCCTTAGCATCTTGTGCAGGCATCCTTAGGCTGTGGAGACACCAATGCCAAAAAGACCTGAAGTTTTTAGAAAAGAAATAGAAACAGGAGAGAAGAGATATGACTATTTCTTTTCTCTTTTAATTTTTTCCTACTTTTTTTTTAAACACCACCCAATTCTATGCCCATTTGCTGTTCTCTATACAGAGTGAGAAAAAAACTAAAATTAACAAGTGTGATCTAAGCAGACACAGAAAAGTTATGGCTGTATTACATACATGTGCTCAGCTGCTAGTACACAACTCTTTAGTAAATAAGTCTTTAAACCATGAGGATGCTTGATATTCATCAATATGTCTGGAGATGAAATTAATTATTTCAGAACTCAGAGGCATCTTCAATTTCCATCCTTCTTGCTCTCCATCTTGAAAACTTTGATTTACTCAGAAGTATATGCCTCATGGTAAAAGGGTGGCTGCCATATTCCAGGCATCAAGTCCTTACTGTATAAACAGGCTGGGAGGAGAGCAGGCAAAGAAGGGTCTTTTTGCATCCCATTTGCTTTTATCATGAAAGAAAAATTTTCCTTTGAAATGCCTGCCTCTCAGTGGTCAGAAATGGTCAGAAACGGGATCCACACCTGATCCCTAGACCCATCCCCGACCCAGAAGAATGCAATCACAGGAGTGTTTTAAACCAGTCACCATAGATGCCCTGTGGCAATGCTGCCCACTCCTGCAGGACCCAGGGATATCAGGACATAGTGGGGGTCAGAGTTGTGGGGTCCCACAGGTGCTTCAGCTGCTTCAGTGTGAGGTAACTGAGATGCCAATTAACAGCACAGTCACCAAACAATTCCCTCCTGAAACTCGCTGGGCTTTTCCAATGACATCAAGTTGAGAGTGGGGTTGCTGTCATGTCCTCGACATCCACCGGACACTCTGTAACCTGCTTTTTCATAGGAGGAAGCAGGATGCAGCCTCTGCCCTGCGCACACAGGTTGCTTTCCTGGCTTCCATCCTGGGGATGGCTCCTGCTCTTGGAGGTGGGACGAGGTGCTCTGTTCATCAATACCGTCCACAGTCTCATTGCAGGATACTGTGGCATCTGTTTAAAGAAAACATTAAGTAAATAGTGTTATGACACAACAGATATGCAAATGTCTCCACAGTATAGAATAAAACCTTGAAAGTAAGCAAGGTCCGTTAAGGAAGCACCCAGGTGGACATCCAGCCCGCCTCCTCCAGAGGGATCCAAGCCATAAACAAGGTTTACTTTCCCTCGTTAGTACGACACCCTGTTGGCATTTTGCATGAACTCTGGTTGTTTTTTCCATAGTACTTTGGTTTCTGAAAATCAGCTGAGATCTTACAAGAGCATGAGACCCTCCCAATCCAGGCCAGGATGATTTCCTGACTTCAAATCTGGCAATGCTGGGATGGGAGCCTCTGCAGACCTGTGAGTTGTGGGTGGGTTTCATGTTCATTAAGGCTCCATGTCACTCAAGCCACGCTCGTCCGGGACCGTTAGCACTTCCTGATTTGGCTGGATATTTTATATGCTCTCAGTGTCATAAAAAATGTTGATTCTGTTCACCGCATTATAACAGCGAATTTCAAATGATGGGGACCCCCGGGAGGCATGCAGAGTGATTTTAGGTGACCCCTGATGGGGCATTAGAACACGCAATCACAGAGTGAGAAATTTTATTTCCTTTTCAATTATCGTTCAGTCCTTCCCATTACAGCAGGAGGAACTCTCATCTTAAAGATAGATCCTCAGTCCATATCCCCCTGTACTTGAAGAGCCCTGGCTTCCTGCCCAGAAGCAATGGCAGAAATGAGAATCTAAGGGGGTGTGGGTGTGTGGCTGTGAAAGTTGGTCCCACTGCGGTCAATACACAGGACCCATTGCAGACAGCAGGGGACAGCTGTCCTTAGGGGCCCCCAGTGCAGCCCGGAGGGTCCCTCGCCCCGTCCACCATGTGAGGTTACTGGGGAATCCATCAGAAGTTGGATCCTGTTGTTCACAACCAATTCAGCTAATGGTATTGTTTTTTCTTTTTTTCACAACAATGTGAACACACTAAAATGGAACTTATTGCTGCCCTTGCACAGTGCTTAAGCCAAAGTTCTCTTGCAAGAGAAAGGAAAGAAGTCCTTCTGGAAAAGGTGGCCCATGGCAGGGAGGTCCCAGGATGACCCAACACCAAGCACTAGCTAGAGCGAGAGCCCCCTCACCCTCTCATGTCTCCTTTTCAAAGACTCTATGGCTAAATAAGATCAGCTTAGCCATTTCAACGTTGACTAATGGAGAGACATGCCTGCCTTTTAAAGTCAGAATCATGAAATTTTCAAATGTATTCTATCGTATTGTAAAATACAATCATAGTAGCACTGCCCATCAAGTTGATTGGCACTGAGCTCTAGCCCTTTGAAAGACGAGAGGATAGCGTCCTGCCATCATCCTTCTGGGGCCATGTAATGAAGACCCATGCTCATGGTTCTTGGTGTGCTTATTTCAACAGAGGACACTGTCATGTTCTGGACGCCACTCCTGCACTTACTGCTCGCACATTCTGCTACCAAATTCCTAGACAATGAGTTCACAGTTTGACCCTCTAAACTCTCATGATTTTAACTTCATTTACCCCCTGGTCAGAAACAGAATGGGGCAGGCAGACTCTGACCCAATCACTGGTTGGCGCCCTCTGAATGGGACACACTGCCCTAGGCCCTGCAGGGCAAGGTCCCCCTCAACCCCACTCTCCCCATATCCTGGTGCCCTCACCCTCCTGAACACCACTGATGGGGACACTGAGATTCCCCTACCCTGCAGGGGCCATAGCCACATGTAGGAGATCAGACCCCAAAACCCATGTTGACTCTGTCCCTGTCACAGGTTCTGGGAAGAACCCGGGTTCAAGAGCCACACTAAGAGGGGCCCTCCTTAGAGGAGGGACGTGGATCAACTTCCCCACACTTTTACCTCTCCATCTACAAAAGGGACCATGAGCCCCCACCCCCACAGGGCCACAGGTTAGGACTGGCCCAGGACTTGGCAAAAAGCCCCCAGAGGAACAAAAATATCGAGACCCTCAAGTGGATCCACATGAATACAATCAACTGATTTTTGACCGAGGACAGGCTTATCATCCCCTTGCCCCCCTCTGAACACGTAAGTGGGCTTTTTTTTCTCGGAACTGACCTTTATCTTGCTAGAAAACAAAACAAAACCCAGACAAACTCTTTGGATCTTGCCTTTATTTTCGGGAAGCCTCTCTTGCCTGGGTCCGTTCCTTCGCCACGCTGCCCTACTTGAATCTGATGAGTCTTTTCAACCAAAGCTGCTGGAACAGCTGGGCATCCACATGCAGAAAGTGAACTCACTCAGATTTCACCCACTGCCCCAAAATTAACTCAAAACAGATCATGGGTCTGGATGTAACAGCTATACAGCTTCTAGATGATGACACAGAAGACAATCGAGATGACCTTAGGTTTGCCAGTGACATTTTAGATACAACACCAAAGCAATGATCCATGAAAGAAAGAATAATAAAGCCAGATTTAATAATTTAAAAACAAATCTGCTGAGCAATCATATTCAGAGAGTAAGATAGACAACAGGGTGGAAGAGTGTATGTGCAAAAAGTATATCTGATGCAATATTGTCATCCAAAACACAAAGAACTCTCAAGAAGACAAGCAACCAGATTAAGAATGAGCCAATGATCTTAATAGGGATCTCACCAAAGGAAATGTGCAGAGGGCAAACTAGCACAGGGAGAGATGTCCCCATCCTATGGCCTCCAGTATACAACAGCCACACCCCTTAGAGAGGCCACCACCCAGAACACTAAAAACACCCTATGCCAGAGAGTGGATTTGTGGGAACTGTCGTTCACGTTGGTGGGAATTCAAAATGGTGCCATCACTTGGGAAGAGTTTGGGGGTCTTACAAAACTAAATGTAGCCTCACTATTCCATCCAGCAATTGCTGTCCTTGGCATTAACAAGGAGTTGAAAATGTACATCCACAAAAAAACCTGCACAGGATGTTTGTATCTGTTTTATTCACAATTATCCAAACTTGGAAGTAAGAAGGATGCCCTTCAGTAGGTGAGGGGTGTACTTTGGTCCATCTGGGCAATGGAATAGGCTGAGAAGCCGGGTCTCCAATCTTGGGGAATCTGGTCAGAACAGGAGACATGAAGTCCAAACCCAAGGCTGTGCCATTCTGGAAAAGGCAGGGCTATGGAACCAGCGATGACACCAGCAGTTGCTAAAGGTGCCTGGGAGGAGAGGTGAATAGGCCGTGTACCAGGACGGTCGTGCTGTGAGGGTGTGGTGGGCGCACGGCACCGTGCAGTTGTCTACACTGTAGAACCTCCAGCACCATGGTGAGCCCTACTTGAATCTGTGTGCACATGCATGGTAATGACATGTCCATGAAGTTCACCAACTGCAGGAAGATCCCACTCAGGTTGGGGCTGTCATGGGGGAGGGAGGGAGGTGGGAAATCTTGCACCTTCTGCTCATTTTGCTGGAAACCAAACACTGGATTTAAAAAGTCTTGCAAGAGAAAACCAAGATGCAAGCGCAATAGATTTACCAACAGATAATGGATGGCTCCTCCGTCCAGACCAGGAGACAGGAAAACACTTTTCACATAATCCACACAAACTGCCAGGACACACGTATTCACAAGCGCTCTGCTCGGTGACCAGGAGCTGTGAACAGTGGGTGCAAGGACGTAGCTCTTGCTACCTACCCTGGTGGGTCTGAGCACAGCTGAGTCCAGCTGAGTGAGGACTTAAATCACAATACCACTTTATCACAGAGACTAGGTCCCAATGTGTACCCCAGGCCCTTGACACTGGGGACACTCCCTCACACGCCCAAATACTAGAACTCAGCTCAGAAATATTCCTCTAGTTCAGTCATTTTATGAAAAACCAATCAGGTAAAGATGGGTCCATGTCCTCAGGGGCAAATCTGACAGAAAACTCCCATTTTCCTTTAAAGTGTTTGAAATTTTTATCATTGAAAAAGGCTGCAATAGCAAGAAGCAGAACGTAATAAAAACTAATCCCGGTCTCTATTTCTCTCATATCAAAGCTCAAATATCAACACTATGACATTAGGATCCAATCCGTCCTTTCAGGCTCCTGATGAAAAGATAAGAGACACTCGAGACCATGTGCTTCTTTATACTACATAAATTATTCATTGCCTTTATCTTAATATGCTGAAAATGTGTTAGGATTAGCACATAAAGGGCACACTTTGCTAAATTGTTATAATCCCAAATCGTTCCAGTGGGTTGCCATAGCACTTAGGAATCCTGACTCCAAGAATCACCTCCACGGGACGGAAACTTCCAGATACTAATCCACGCTTGTCTCAGCAGCCATCTGATGTCCACTCTGGCCTCATTATCTCCTTGCCTCCCTCTGAACACACAAGTGGGCTCTTTTCTCAGGACTGACCTTTATCTGGTTTGAAAACAAAACAAAACCCAGACAAACTCTTTGGATCTTGCCTTTATTTTCGGGAAGCCCCTTCTTGCCTGTGTCCTTTCTCTCACCACATTGCAAACATGACAGCCTTTGCTTTCCACTTTTAAAATGAGGAACTCAAGTCATCAAGTCACCTACTGGCCTTTTCCCATTTCCCAAACACCATCGGCTGTGCGCTGGACACACTCAACCATCTCACTTTGGCCTCAAGGAGCCAGCCCAGGAAACCCCAGGTCACTTCCACAGGTGGTGAGCCCTGACCCTGCCACTCGACTGTCCTTCTGTGTGCCACTCAATGGCACCTGTCCCCAGCTCTGAGACAGCTGCCTTATGACACCCTGTGCAAGTCAGCCGAAGACCGAAGCTGTGGATGATGGACAGGGCGGCTGGTGGCTCCACCCGCCTCTCCTGGACCAGAAAAACGTCATTGTATTCATGGCTGCAGGGGAGCAGGGAGCCAAGAGCAGCCCAGTGACTTCTTTCAAAGGCAGGTGGGGTGCAGGACAATCCTCTGGGATGTTTGATTTGAGCTGATGTTGTTACCATCTCCTCACTTGATACTTCAGTGGAAGGAGGTGAGGTTCAACTGAGTATTGCTCAAACCAACGCTCCTGAGCAGGGCGGGGCCGGAGGCACCACATCTGTTGGTACCATTGACTCCTGTGATTTTCCCTCTTAATCACACCTGCCAGCACTTGCCACTGTCCTTTCTCCTGTGAACAGAATTGTGGCTCCATTGCTCAGCGTCCCCATGATTCACTTCACCTTTCTGTCAAAAGATGCCCAACATCCCAGGGAGGGAAGGAGGGAAGGGGACACCATTCCTGTCATGCAGAGGGAAAAGTGAGGCTCAGACAGGGCATCTGGCTTGTTCAAGGACATGGTGTCCCCATGTCAAGAACCTCCCTCTTCCACCTTCTAGGATAATACTTCTACTCGGGCATTATAATTATTATCATTATTACTATTATTAGTATTGTTATTTGGTACTAGAAATTAAACCCAAGGGTGCTTAAACACTGAGCCAAATCCCCAGCCCTTTTTTCTCTTTTATTTTGACATAGGCTCTAACTAGGTTGCTTAGGGCATCACTAAGTTGCTGAGGCTGGCTTCAAACCCTTGGATCCTCCTTTCCCAGCCTCCCAAGCTGCTGGGATTACAGGTGTGAGCCACCTTAACTGGCTATTATTTTCTGAGAAGAAGATGTACTTGGTTTCCAAACACTAGATATAGCATTACAGCATTGTTGGCAAAAGAAACGAGACTTTGGGGCAATCTTGACCAGGAATTCTGGGCTTGTCATCAACCACGTGATGTCATCTTACCCTGGAAGAGGGGTCAATTCACCAATATTCTTGGTGGAAATATGGATGTGAGAATTAAATGCCAACAGCCACAGAAACCCCAACGCACCCTCCGTTTCCTTCCTCCGAAGCTCCCTCTGCAGGACTCCCTCTTCAGACCTTGGCACACCTGGCTTCTCTGAGGGCAGGCAGCAGCCCCAAAATCTCCTCTTCAAACTCCCTCTCAGGAATCCTTCAGCCCCATGCACACGAGTCCTCTGCCCCCTCACCTTCCTGTTGTCCCCTTGTGACATCTGCCTGCATTCCATTAGCACATTGACATTTCTGCCTGGTTGTCTCCTCTGCTGGCCCGTGGAGCCCATGAGGTCAGGGCCAGCCTCCCTCTGTCCACTGTTGTCTCCCCAGGCTTGGCATTCTGTTGGGCACATAGTAGATGCACAGGAAAGACTGGTGGGCAGTGTGAGTCCAGGCACTAATGTGATGGCTGAATGGATTGCTCAGCTCTGTTCCTGGCTGTTGCTGGCCCCAGGTGGCTATAGTCAGGCCCCCTCACCAAGGCTTCTGGCAAGCTAGGTGTTTAGTTTGTAGCCAAGGCCATGAACACCCTGATTCAACATATGTACCCAAGGTCACCTACATTTGCCTGTGAAATGTACCTGCTTAGGGAACCTGTTGGCAATGTGCCTGCTTTGTCTGGCCTGCATGTCATTTAAATAGGCCAATGGAAGGGCAGGGGTGTGGTGCTAAATGGAACTGGTGGGGGCAAAATTGACCTGGAGCTGGCAGCTGGCTGCTGCTCCTCTGAAGAAAGCATATCTACTATCCCAACTGTGCCTTGCATCTCCTTCCACCTGCCAGAACCCCGAATCTGTTTCCCAGGGTCTGAGCCTCCACCTGTCACTGGCCTAGAGCAAGGGCTGGACAAGCATTAATGCTCATTATCAACCACAGCGTTATTTTGTCGCTTCCTCCTGTGTCCTAGGCGGATACCATTTGCAGGGACCCACATCTATTAATGCTTCTCATTTACTGTTACATACAACTTGTGGAGAGGCATTGATTTGCACCAAGGTTCCTGGCCTAGGCCCAACAGACCAAACTAATCAAGAGTTGAACCAGGGTAGCTGAGCTCTGGTTAATTACAGGAGGCTGTGTAACCAATTAACCACTTACGCCATAACCAATTAAGTCTTCTCCACAATGCGCTTCCTTCCACAGTAAGTGCTGTCAGATCCTGTTATTGGTCGGTGTTTCCTGAACCTGCTCCGGTTCAGAGGACGGCGGGATTTCTGAAGCATTTCTTCTTCCTTTGCTTTGTTCCAATTGTGTTTGTAACTGCTCAAATAAACCCTGTTGGATTCCATGGAAGAGTTTCCTTCCTGACATCACCCACAATGTCCCTGCAGCAGAGGCCACACTGGCCAGTACTTGAGGAGTTACCAGAACTCTGCACTGTGCAGGATCCTGCCACAGGACCCACAAGCTTCCTAAGGACATTCTCCTGAGGCCAGCCTTTGTGTGCAAGAGGCATCCAGAAACTTTGGTATCCACAGCCTGTTTCCTAGCACAAGAGCTAGTCCCAAGATTCTCAGGACCCCCAGCCTCGGCTGCAGCTGCCTTTACCAAGCTGACCCTGGACAAGCACCACCCTCCACTCTGCCACAGCTCTGTCCAGACCCTGAAGGATGCAGAAGTCCCCGAGAGTCAGGGCTACCCTGAACTGAAATTGGTGATAAGGTGCCATCCTAATCCAGCCCCCCCCACTCTATGATCAGGAAAAGGAATTTCAAAGCCAGGCCTGCTGCTGGCTTCTTTAGCAAAGACCCTTCCTCGCCCTGGGCTCTTTTGGTCTCAAGAAATCACCACAGCAGCAGCCTATGTTCTCTGCTCCCAGTGAGGACTGAAAGGATCCAGAAACTCCAATATTCATGAGAGAAGAGGGTGCTCTTTTCTTGGTGGTTAAATGTTCCCTGATGTGTTCTTGTTTCTGCTCACATAAGCTGCCCCTAGTCCAGGAGGAGCCTGTCCCCTCCGGCCGCTCAGCTTGCTCTGCGCCCCTCCTGCCCCCCTCAAGGCCAGCAGCCAGGAAGAAAGCCCCAGGCGCCCTCTGCAAGCTTCAGCCAGTTTGCACCCCAGAGAGCCTCTCCTGACCCCTGCACCACACCAGGGCAGCATCTGGTCACCTGACCCTGCTCTCTGTGGACATTCGTGGACCTGTTGTGAGCCCACCCTAAGCCCCAGGAATGAAGCCCTGTTTTATGACCTATCTCTTCATTCCTTCTCTCTCTCTCTCTCTCTCTCTCTCTCTCTCTCTCTCGTTAATATTAGTGTCATTGTCATAACATGGGGTGAGGGGCAGGTCCCTCCTGTTCCTCTCTGGCTAAAGGGCTACTACAAATTCTCTGTGCTAAAGGGAGACTGGGAAATGTCAGGAGTGTTTGAAGCTCAGTAGAACCAAACAAGATGCCTCTCTTGGACTGATCAGGAAACTGACAGAGAATGGGAGGAAGTCAATTCTTCTGGACATGACTTAGCACAGTCTGAGCTCAGTATTGGCTCAGCCCAATCCCCTGGATGTGTCTCCTCCACCAGGGACACCTCTGCCTCCACAGGTCCCCTTCTGCAGACCACCCCACCCCAACACCTAACCTCCAGGGAACAGGCTCCTCACCCCCTGCAGAGCCTCCTGGGCCTAGCAGTCATGCTCAGGCTGCTGTGTCCACTCCTGGGACACCCACACTTGTTGGGGAGCAATGCCACCATCACACCTTGTTTCCTCGGGTGTTGGCATTGCCTTCCCTGTTACACTGTGGGGCCAGATCTTTGTCCCTGCTCTCGTCAAAACTCAGACCACAGGCAACCCTCTCTGTAGGCTCTCACAGTGACCAGTGACCTTCAGGGGCATGGGGGACGGCCTTAGTCCTGGAGCAGATAGGCAGGCTCTGTGCTCTGCTGGGCAGGATCCAGTCAGCTGAAAACCCAGTGCCTTTGTCAATACTATGCTTAGTGCGTTTTTCCTCATTTCACCTGAGAGGGAAATCATGCAGGTGTCTTTATCAGGTGGACTTCTATGGGAGCTGCCTGTCAGTAGGTAAAGCAAAGAGATGGTGCTATTGCTTCAAGAAAAGGAGAAACAGCCGGAAGGTCACATCCACTTCTAATGGGGGAGCCTCAGAATCACAGGGACAGACACCTGGTCCCCTTGACAGAGGTGACATCATTGCTCAAGATTCAGGACAGATCCTGAGCCACAGGCTGAACTGCCTTAGCCACCTGTTAATAAGCAAGGCTTGAATTTGATTGTTTATGAATTCTGCCTGGGCAGATGTTCCCACGATGCCTTATCCAACATGGTTTCTGAACTTTCACACCCAGTATAGGCTTGGCTTTTATCAATGATGCTGTCTTTAAAATTGTAAATCATTCGGTTCATAAATAGTTCTAATGTCACTCTACACCAAAAGAGTGTAAAGGGGACAGATGGTCACATTTTAGGCTTGACAGGTGGTATTGCGACTGCTTGATTCTGCTGTGGCCTCAGCTGCTGACCCCGGCTGTAGGTGATTGTCCCTCCACTAGGGCCAAGTCGCTACTCCTGTGAGATTTCTGTTCCAGCTAGCTATGCCTCTCTCCTTTCTGTATCTCACACCGGTGTCATCCCTGGCCCCGGATTCCCTCCCACCTCTTGGAACAGTCATCAGCAAACCTCGAATCTACTTCCCCAAAGCTGCCCACTTCTCCCAGCCACCTCTAGAACCGACTCGCGGCCCCAGCCTTACCATCCTTATTTCAGGTTTTGCAGAACATGTTCGGAGGAGCCCCAGATTTTGCAGTCTCTGCTTGCCTCAGCAATCAGCACCCTCCTACTGAAATTTCAGAATTTGTTCTTCTCAAACTGCCCCACACAGAGCCAAAGTCTTTGGTAGAGGCTGTAGTAGGATCTACAACACCTGAAAGCCCTTGCGCCCTCTCCCTGTTTCTTATCCCTATCTCTTCTTCCTTCTTTGTGCCTCTGCCTCTTCCTTCAACACACCAGACATATCTCTGCCTAAGGACCTTGGTACATGCTGGCCCCTCCACCGAATATCTTCTTGCCAGGTGTTCCTGTGCCCATTTATTCATTGTGTTGGGCTTTTCTACCTTCTCGGGGCAAGTTTCCTGAAAACACCATCTTCTCCCACTGAAAATGTTACTTCTTTTTCCCGTGCTTTACTTTACTCCTTAGCAACTTGTGTAACAGTGTATTTATTTATTGGTTGGGTTTATTATCTCTCACCTTCAATTACAATCACAACCACATAGATCCTGGGATTCCTGTTCAGTTGTCTCTCCATATCTCCAACTTGTAGAAAAGATGAGGTCCTCCAAAGACCTACGCTGGATGAATGGATGAATGAGTGGATGTTATTGGTAACCCTGCAGCCTCCACACCTGATCTTAAGGTAATTTTAATATGGCAAATATTTATCTAATAAGCACACTCCCTAGATCTCCAGAAATCAAATCAAATAAAATAAAACCACATATCATGTTTTGCTTCTCCATGTCACAGAGATTGTTAAGGAAAGTAACACCCCGTGGCCATGAGGGGGTAATGAGCTTGTCCTGCCGTTACCCACACGGGCTTTGTGCAGGGAACTCTGCTGCTATTTAGCAGGTGTCTAATACTATTTATGCATCGTGGCCCAGAGATTCACTTCAAGAGATCACTTTGAGGAAATAACCAGCGACAGAGAATCTTCACTGAAGCATCATTATTACAAAAAGAGGAGCATGGGAAAATCCCAGTAGAGGGTTTAGCCCCATCACCCAGCCTTCCTGGGAACGTGAGATGGTCACCGGACCTGATTTAGAGGGTGTCAGCAAGTAAGGAAGGTTTCCACTCCATGGCCATGTGGACTGAGCTGTCCCCACATGCAGCCCCCAGCCATGGGCTCCTTGGGGCTGGCATGGATGGCCCCCTCTGGCCTCTGTTCCAGTCATGTGATTTGCTTCGACACCGGGCAGGCAGGTCGAGGAGACAGTGTGCCTCTTCTGAGCCTGGTCCTTGAGAAACCTGACGTCTTCCTTTTGCCCTTGTGTGCACCTGTTATGATCCCGAGAGGGACACAGGGTTGAGCAGCTGCCCCAGAGAAGGAAGAGAGATAAGGTGCAGAGAAGACCCGGCAGAGCCATCAAGAGGAGCTCTCCTGGGGCTGGGGATGTGGCTCAAGCGGTAGCGTGCTCGCCTGGCACGCGTGCGGCCTGGGTTCAATCCTCAGCACCACATACCAACAAAAATGTTGTGTCTGCCGAGTACTAAAAATAAATAAATAAATAAATATTAAAAAAAAAAGAGGAGCTCTCCTCCACTCTTTGCCCCAGCAGATCAGCGGCTGCCTGGGTGACAGAGAATAGGGGCTGTTCTAAGCCACCGGATTTAGGGGCACTTCATTATACAAGAATAAGCCAGTGCAACCATATGCTTTCACAAAGCAACAGGAGAGAGGATTTCCCAAGCTCCAACCCAAAGAAGTGATACATGTTTCAGACACAGATCTGCCAGTTACCCCTGCCTGAGGTTAGCGGTTGTGAGCAAGCCCTCAAATGCTGCACCGGCCCCACAGATGTGTACAAGCACTATGTGTCAATCAAAATCGAAAACATCTTAAATTTTTTATTTAAAAAAATCAACAGATTAAACATGATAATGATAGTAAACATAATCTACTCTTTTTGAGAAGAGAATAGAAACAAAGAAAAAACTAGAAAAAAAAATTATCCAAGATTAATTGTGATTAGGGGGCAGGAAGAGAGAGGATTTTCTTTTATCCTTTGTCATTTTCAGTGTTTCACAAAAACTTTTTTTTTGCAGTTAGAAAAAATAAAACTAGGATTATTTCACTGACAGATGTCATTTATGTCTTTGAATAGGAGAGATAGAAAAGAGGCTTCGTCCCTTGCCGGTAAGACAGTGGCATTTACTGGAAACGATGTGGGATGTGGAATTGGCAAGCCCTGGGCTAAATACCTGTCCCCACCCTCCATTGCTATAGAGAGGCTGTTCTGAGACATCCAACAGGGCCGTTGTAGGGATGAGGTCATCGATGTAGGAAGGACACTTACAGTGATGAATTTCAACCAGCAAATCTCAGCACGATGCAGGAACCACCTATGTCAGAATCATCGGAGATATGCTTTAGGAATTCTGAGTCCTGGTCACCCCAGTCCTCCTGAATCAATGGGGAAGGAAGCCCAGGGATTCCCATTTTAAACCAGGTCTTCAGGTGCTAATGAACCCCCATATACTACAAAACCTGCCCGTCTAAATAGCTAAGTATTTTTGAAATAATGTTATGTATAATACTCCAGTAAAGAAAAACATTCTTAGATTCATTAAAAATATATAGCTTACAAAAGTCTCTGGAAAGCACATTGGAGTATATAGATAAATGAGAAGAATTAGTAATGGGTAAGCATGTGCATTTGGGGGTGGTGCTAATTTGATTTCACATTAGTTAGGAGACAAAAACCACCCCATCTGTTTGAACAGAAATTGTTTAATATAAAAATGAACTCTTAAGAGAGATGAAATGGAAGGAGAAGCTCCCAGCCTGAGGGAGAATCCCCAGCAACTCCTAAACATGAAGGACCCCCTCCCTGCCCAGATGGGGGTTCAGCCCTCATGGGAGGTTGTGGTGAGCTGCTTCTGCCGTTTCTGCAGATTATGGTCGCCATTACAAGATGACGCTGGCTCCGCTGTGGTCTGTGACAAACAACTCCTTATCTGGGAGAGTTGGCACATGATTTTTCACCACCCTGTGAGAAAGCTCCACGCGGCAGCTTTGCATTGGGGCTTGGGATGCTTTATTAAGGCTGGGAGGGGCATCCGAGAGGGAGAAGAAGAAATATCAAGGGCCTGAATAAACTGCTGAAAGAAGATTCCCGAGTTGCGTCTTCCTTGCGGGCAAGGGGTCGCGACAAGTGGTGCCGAGACCCGGGAACCAGAACTTTCAGCAGTCAGGGGTGGTGCACCGGTTAGTCCCAGGTAAGTGGGATCCGCGACCAAAGCGGGGTTAGTCCCTAGTAAGTGGGATCCGCGACCAAAGCGGGACAGCTCCTCTGTAATGAAAGAGAGAGCCTTACATTTTATTGCAGCTGCACTGTGTACTTTCGCTCCTACTTTCGCTTTCTTTTTTTTGTGCTTCCTTTGTTGTTGTGTCATGGGTGCCGCATCTTCAAGTCCGCTTCTCCTGGCCCTAGATGGCCTGTTACGTTCCAAGGGACTGGAAGTGAAACATAGTACTTTACAGAGATTTTTACAGAAGATAGATATCGCTGCACCGTGGTTTGCATTTTCGGGCAGCCTTACTGTGCCTAGTTGGGATAAATTAGGCAAAGATCTTGACTTTGCTTCTGAGCAGGGCATATTAGAGGGTGGGGTGATCCCCCTTTGGAAAATGGTCCGTGGTTGCCTTACAGATGGTAAATGCCAGGAAGCTGTGAGTGAGGGTCAAGCTATTCTTGAGCAATTGCATGAGGAAAAATCTGAAGGATCATGTAGTGAAGTGGCAGAGAGTATTAAAAGTAACAGTAGTGAGAAGGCAAAAGAGCCTGAAGATAAAAATAGGAGAAGGCTCTACCCAGACTTGACCGAATTAAAAACGCCTGAGAACACAAGAGACTCAGAGAGTTCTGAGGACCTTGATATATTGTTACAACAACTACATAAGATAAAAATGAAAAAGAAGAAAAAGGAGACACAGGGCACGCAGGCCTACTGTAAGAAGGGGAAGGGAGTTAACATCGGTCAACAAAACTCTGAGGAGGAGGAGGTAGAATATCTAGAAGAAGATATGGTGCGGATTGCCCCACCTCCGTATGTGGGGGGGAGCCAAGGTTCCGGGAGATCTTTTCATGCACAAGTTTGGAGGACAGTTAATACAGATATGGGACTTGCATACCCCGTATTTCAGGACAATAACAGGGGAAGATATCATGAGCCTTTAGACTTTAAGATAATTAAAACCTTGGCAGAATCTGTCCGCACTTATGGCATAGATGCCGCTTTCACTCTCACTCAGGTGGAGGGACTTACTAGATTTTGCATGACTCCTTCAGATTGGGCTAGTCTAGTCCGCGCTTGTGTTTCCCCAGGGAAATATTAGGAGTCCAAAGTTGGCTGTTTAATGTTTCTGGCAGTACCCAAGACTCGGAGCGAGGTAGGAGGCTTAAAATTTCTGCAAATAATTCACAATTATCTAATGCTACATTACCCTCCGCAGCAGTCTGTCTCCAATCTCCATTCCTGTTTCTTTTGGCTAATGATACATTACAGGGGATGCTTAATTGTTCTAATACTACCTGTTACTTGTCTGAGTGTTGGAATGGATCCTGGCCTATGGCAATGGTTATGAAAATTCCAACTTTTGTCCCGATCCCGGTTACTGCAGATCCAGAGTCTTTTCCTATTGTTGAACTGATTAGAGCCCGTAGAGATTTTGGAATTACGGCAGCTATAGTGACAGCTGTGGCGGTGTCTGCTGCTGCAGCAGTTATAGCTGGAGTAGCCATGGCCAGCCAGGTACAAACTGCTGCCACTATTAATCAGGTTATTCAACAAACATCCACCATACTTGAATCTCAAAGTAGAATTAATCAACACATTTTATCTGGGATTCTGGCTGCTAATCAAAGGATAGATCTGCTTCAAGCTCAAGTTGAGGAATTGTCTGACCTAGTACATTTGGGTTGTGTTGATCAACGTGCACATTTATGTATAACCTCTGTCAGATTTTATGATTCCAGAAATGCCTCCCACATCATCGGGGAGTATCCATCCGGAACCTGGTCCATGGAAGCAGAAAACATGATCCAGTCTCAACTAACCCAGATAGCTGTCTTGAACAGTACCCGTGTCGATCCCGTGACTTTGGGTCAATTCACCGATTGGATATCTTCTGCTTTTTCCTTCTTCAAAGAGTGGGTGGGAGTGGGCATTTTTGGTGCAATGTGTTGCTTCAGTGTTGTACTCTGTTTGTGGCTTGTCTGTCGCCTTAAAACTCGCCATGCACAAGAAAAGGCTATGATCATACAAGCTCTTGCAGCTTTAGAAAATGGCAACTCGCCTCAAGTCTGGCTTGCGCATCTTAAGCAGTAAACCTTTGTCATGGTCGTTACACCCCAAGTTATTATAACATTGCACTGGGATCGACATGACTTTCCTTGTTATTCTCTTAGTGTTGGAAAGCCCTTGCACTCTGCCGGTCTTACTGCCATTGCACGCAGATGGGTTTCCACACTAGTACTTTTCTATCGCCTTGAAGTTCGTGCCTTTCTTTCAGGGTGCTGTCAACTTGTTTGTAGTTATAAACAGCCACAGTTCAGCCTCAGCTATCCCCCTTCGTCCACCATCGTCACGATACAGGATGCGAGGCAAGGCACTGCACTTGAGTGATCCTTGACGTGGACCTCAAGGAGAGCATGTCCTATTGCATGCGGGTTAGACGCGTCCACGCCCCGCCCCACGAAAAAAGGCGTCGGCTGATATGGCTTCAGATCTGGGGAAGGCGCCTCCTTAGGACTAAGTCATACTATGCAGCCACTTCTGCACAGTGGGATAGGACCTCTACTCTCACCTGTATTGTTTTAAGAAAACAGAAAAGGGGGAACTGTGGTGAGCCGCTTCTGCCGTTTCTGCAGATTATGGTCGCCATTACAAGATGACGCTGGCTCCGCTGTGGTCTGTGACAAACAACTCCTAATCTGGGAGAGTTGGCACATGATTTTTCACCACCCTGTGAGAAAGCTCCACGCGGCAGCTTTGCATTGGGGCTTGGGATGCTTTATTAAGGCTGGGAGGGGCATCCGAGAGGGAGAAGAAGAAATATCAAGGGCCTGAATAAACTGCTGAAAGAAGATTCCCGAGTTGCGTCTTCCTTGCGGGCAAGGGGTCGCGACAGGAGGTGTGGCTGCAGCCAGCCCTCTGATGGTGCTGAAGTGGGCTCCATGTTAGTCAGTAAGCAAGTAAATAAATAAACTCCTAAAACTGCTGGAAGTCAGGGCCCCTTTAGCTGCAAGATACAAAATTCTATTTGTCGTTTTAATTAAAAAAGTAATTCATGAACTTCTGTAAGTGAACATTCCAGAGACAGCTTTAATCTTGGACCCCAAGAATCCACCAGGAGTCTCTTCTCTTCACCCCTCACCTCTGTTTCCCTTGTGAGATGTTCAGTCTCAGGCAGACTCTCTCTCCACAGCAGCAAGATGGCACCAAGAAGCTCAGTGGTCACAGCAAATCCCTGGCATTAATTGGCACTGGACCACCCTGAGTCAGGTGGTGTGAACCAGAGTAGTCAGGAGGATGGTCCACTTCAACTGGGTAGAACACGATTGAACCTTCACCAACACCTCATGGTCTGAGATCCAGGGGGAGGTAGTTTCCAGAAAAAAATTGAAGTGCTATGATCAGAAGAATTCAGAATCACTGGTCAGAGCAGTGGACATTGGACTCTGTTGTGGGTGGACAGGAAGAGCAAGCTGACCTTTATGGCCATGTCCCATACTTTGAGGATGTGTCCTTTAGGATTCATGGGTTCTCTTGGTCCCAAACACTACAGTGGCCATGAGAGGATTTAGCCAAGCTGCACACGGCAAAGAATCTCCCTTGGACTCTTCTTAGAGTCCAGCAGACAGAAAGTGAGCGTATAAGTCTCTGACAGCACAGAGTGCTTGGTCACTTTATTTATACCCCATTAACTCATGTTGGGCAGCGGTGCACATACTTAGCCCTTGACCTTGACCTTGACATGCACAGTGGTTTCTGGGCCCCATATTTAAACCAACGCCAAGCTGTCTCCACCTCCTGCCTCCAGTGCCCCCAGTCCTGAGCTCTGTGGCTACTCAGCATCTGCAGTTTCTCTTTCCTATAAGTTGAGCTCAAGTTCACAGCATCCTTTGGACCCTAAACCTGCTTGCCTGGCCCTTGCTCTAATTTCTACTCTTCTCTCAAAGTCAAGGCCATCACTGGGAATTTAGCACCTTTTATGCTGTTGAACTCTGATAGCCCTGGGGACTGCACTTGTGGTGCACCACGACCTGCCCACACCTCACCCCTCACCTTTTCTACCACTGCCCCACACTCCCTCCACCCGCCCTGATGTGCTGACCTCCAGGTGTGGCTTTACCACACCAAGCATGCATCTGTTTAAAGGCCTTGACCACTAGTGATGCTTTCCCACATTTGGGAATGCATCTCTCCATGATCAGAGTGCCATCTCTCCAAGCTCCGTGGGCCGCCATATCTCATTTCAGTCTTGCCTGAAATGTCGTCTTGTGCTTCGGAAAGAGGCTTCTTCAAGCATTCTGTAGGAAGCAGAATCACCCCCAGTGCTATGATCAGAAGAATTCAGAATCACTGGTCAGGGCAGTGGACACTGGACTCTGTTGTGGGTGGACAGGATTAAAGCTGTCTCTGGAATTTTCATTTACAGAAGCTCATAAATTACTTTTTTAATTAAAATGACAAATAGAATTTTATATCTTGCAGCTAAAGGGACCCTGACTTCCAGCAGTTTTAGGAGTTTATTTATTTACTTGCTTAGCTCCAATATTTTGCTGAGGGTATTACAGAGTTGATATTAGAGGCAAATAACTGGAGTATAGAACAATGAAGTCTTTGCAGAGATGGCAGAGCTGAGAAGTCCCACAACTGGGATTTGAACCTATGACCACCAGGATACAGAAGGTACACCCTTCCCACCCACCATGCTGCCACCAGCCATCTAACACAATGGATCCACACTTTAGCATTATCAAAAACCTCAAAAACAAACAAACAAACAAAGAATACAGAACACAGAAAGAAGTGGAGCCACTCCCAAAGGGAACGGAGACTGCGGGGTCAAGATCAGAGACCAGAAGGAAGCCACAGTTTTGTCCCCGAGACTCACTTGCTGAGCCTCTTCATGCCTTGGCTCAGGATCTTGGGAAACTTAGGGGAACCCCTGAAGCGGCACGATGGGGGCCTTTGGACCCGCTGCTGAGGTCTTTCCACAGAATATAATGCAAGCACAATCTGCATTCTCAGTGAAAATCAGGGCAAAGACACTAATCCAAGCAAAGGATGTTCCTTGTCCCCTGGCACCGTCCAGCAGTGCCAGAAACCAATGGTGAGGTGATGCCCAGCTGCTGGCATTGCTCTGACAGCTGCGGTGTATTCAGTGACAGTGTGCAGCAGGCCCTGCTGGAACCCATGGCTTGTGTCAGCCCATGGACTCCTTGCAGCCCTCTGAGGTCGTGTGTCTGCCAGGAGAAATCAAGTCCTGCTTCAGCAACAAAAACACACATTGTTACCACCGAAGACCCAGAGAGATGGGCCTAGAAAACGGCCAGCTGTCATGCTAGAGGAAAAGAGAGTCTCAGATGCCACCAGGGACACGTGCCCAGCTGCAAGGGGACACACCCTCTTTTCTGGGAGGCATGCCCTCTCTCCTGGGTGGCATGCCCTCTCATCTGGTCAAGAATCAGGACCTAGGACTCCACCCAGCTCTTAGAGAGCACAGTGCTACCACCTGCTTGGTTTTGTGCCAAATGTCCCCAAGGCCATTGTCAGAGGCTTGCTTCCAGCCTGGGCTATTGGGAGTTGTCAGGAGCACTACAAGGAGGGGCCTTCTGGAAAGTCTTAGGCCACTGTGGTCATGTCATGAAGGGGATTGTGGGACCCCAGTCCCCTCCTCCTCCTCCTCCTCTTCTCTCTGTTTCCTGTCCCCAAGGTGAGTGGCTTTTCTCCAGCACATGCTCCCACTACGGTGACCCCAAAGTCAATGGGCCAGAGGATCATGGACTGGAACTGACAAACTGTGAGCCAAAAGAGAACTTTTGCCTTTGTAAGTTAATCTTCCCAGATATTTTGTTCTGCTGATGAAGGGCTGGCTCATGCTCTGTTCGGGGACTTGGGCTGCTACAGGGAGGTACAGCAGACCCTCTGGCCTAGGACAGAAAGGTACTTCTCACAGCTGGAGACGATGGAGGACTGAGATCAGGGTGCCGCACAGAAGGACCAGGGGGTTCTCTTCCTGTTTGCAGCTGGCCTTCCTCTTGGAGTTCACCCACATGTGGGCAGGAGAGATCATCTCTGTGCTGTTTCTAAAAGTACATACAAGAGGAAGTGAGGGGAAAGGGAAAAATAATACAAGGGGGAGAAATGAATGACAGTAGAGGGGGTAGAGAGAGAAGAGGGGAGGGGAGGGGAGGGGAGGGGGGATAGTAGAGGATAGGAAAGGCAGCAGAACACAACAGACACTAGTATGGCAATATGTAAATCAATGGATGTGTAACTGATGTGATTCTGCAATCTGTATATGGGGTAAAAATGGGAGTTCATAACCCACTTGAATCAAAGTGTGAAATATGATATATCAAGAACTATGTAATGTTTTGAACAACCAACAATAAAAAATTTAAAAAAAAAAAGGACACAAATCCATCCATATTCTGTGTTCATGACCCATTATCCCTCAGGGACCTGCCTCCAAATCCCATCACATTAAAGAAAAGGCTTTTCAAGGCGTGGTGGCCCTCACCTGTAATCCCAGTGGCTCGGGAGGTTGAGGCAGGAGGATCACAAGTCCAAAGCCAGCCTCGGCCATGGCGAGGAGCTAAGCAACTCAGTGAGAACCTGTCTCTAGATAAAAGACAAAATAGGGCTGGGGAGGTGGCTCAGTGGTCGAGTGTCCCTGAGTTCAATCCTCGTGCTCCCCACAAAAACAGAAAGGCTTCAACCTATGATTCCCTGGGGACACAGGCTCCACCGTATGCCACAAGTTCACGAGTTGAAACAGGGTGGATTCCACCCAAACAGCAGCTGATGAGTAGTGTTGATATTAACACTGTCCTGTGACCTAGAACTGACAGGTAGAGAGGGGACGCACATTGCCCAAATCCATAGAACTGACAAGAGGCAGAGCTGGGGTCTGTCCCAGAGCCTGGCCATGGGGCCTGGCTCCTGCGTCACAGCTGGCACTTCCCTGAAGGGGACCCAATCTGTGGCAGGGCACAGCAGCTTCCCCTAGGACCAGGAGGCTGCCAGTGTCTTTCTTCCCTGGCCCCCTCAGGAGCACCCTGGAGACTGGGAGGGACAAATGGAGTCGGGAGTCTATGGACTGACAGCCGGATCCACAGGGGCACAGCTGGGAGCTGTGTGGTGGCAGAAGGAGGTGGGTGTGGGTGCGCTGTGCTCCCCAGGAATGAGTGCGGTCCTCCCCCCACCCCTAAACTTTACCCAGCACAGAAAGGGGCCTGGGGTGTGGCATTAGGCCATAGCAGGTGACCTACGCTAGGAACTTTGACAAAAGTATGAAATATCTAGACAGAGGGAGTGGAAGAAATCCCAGAGCAGCCTTTTAAAACAGGGAGACCACCTGTGCAGAAAGGAGTGGGTGGGAGGACAGGAGGTGGAGGGCCAGGGGTCAGCCCCAGGAGGGGATGACAGCAGCGTCCAGACCTCGCTGTGCCTCCGCCCGAGCTTCTCTTAACCTTCCCAGGGCTTTTACAAATCAGAAGCCCTCCCCACAGCCAGGGCTTTTGTTTGTTTTCTTCCTCTTTGTTGAGGTAAAGTTGACAAATAAAAATTGGAGATATTCAAGGATTCCCGGTGTATGAGGCAGTGTTTTGAGAAGTGTGTTCATTGTGAAGTGATTACCACAATCAAGCTAATTAACATACCCATCGCTGCGCAGCTATGGTCTCCTTCTTTCTGTGGAGAGAACACCTAAGATCTGTCTCCTGGCAGATGTACATACAAATACATCAACTAGGGTCGTGGTGCCCTACGTCACGGCCATTACTCGTCCTGTCTCCCCTTGGTCTCTCTCGCCCTCTCCCCTCCCCACAGCCCCAGGTAACCACCCTTCCCCAGCCTGTTTCTGTGGGTTTGACTTTTTTAGATTCTGCACAGCAGAGAGACTGCACAGTCTTTTTCTCCCTGGCTCTGACGTATTTCCCTTAACGGCTCCCCCCCTCCCTCCCCCGTTCATCCATATTGTCTCCAATGGCAGGATTTCCTTCTTTTAGGGCTGCATAATGTAAATCGGTTCAGCCATCATGGAAAACAGCATGGAGGTTCCTCACAAACTTAAAAATAGAACTCCCACGTGACCTGGCCTTCCCACTTCTGCATGTACATCCCAGGAAAGTGAAATTCCTATGTCAGGGAGACTCCCACACTCCCCAGCTCAGTGTCCTTCCAAATAGGCAAGAAGACATCGCCTGCCTGTCCACTGATAATGGCTGGAGGAAGGAGGGCCACACGCCACATGAAGTGTCTGTGGTTTTATGGACTACAGCCATTCTACTTTGGATTCTTTGACTTGGACTTTAAATTAAATGGAATTGAGTACTTTCATGAGTAGAATAGAAGTCATAAAATGAGATTTTACTGCTATAAAATATGAACATCCACCTCCTGTCTATCTGTCCACGCAGCCCTCCCTCTCTGTGGGTGTGGCTGTAGGTAGGTACAATCACCATGCTTTATGGAGATGGTCCCCTGATGGGGATGCTGTGATGGGGGATTTTTTTTCTTTCTGTGTTTATAAATTTTATAATAAGCACACCCTGTTTGAAATAAAAGCAATAAATCCTCTTAAGAAAAAGAAACAAAACCAAACACAACCCAACACCCAAACCCACCATCCTGCCCACCTAGCCTCAGGGCTGATAACAGAGTTGCTGAGGGAGTGGAACCTTTCCAAGCTGTCAGGTGCCAGGTGCTGTGCTGGACCCAGGTGGGCAGCAAGAGGGAGCCTCCCTGCTCACTCTCAGCAGAAACCACTAGAAGGCCCTGGTGCCAGAGAGAAGGCCCCACAGGTATTCTGGAGCCCTCTGGGGGAGGGGAGAAGGGCGTACCTGTGGCACAACCTGGTCTGCCAGTGCCTTCTAGTGGAGACAACAGGAACTATCACTCAGGATTCCCTCCCTGGGAAAAGAGAAGTTAAAGTAGATCAAAAAACTATGGGGTAGAGAGAGAAGATGGGAGGGGAGGGGAGGGGAGGGGTGATAGTAGAGGATAGGAAGGGCAGCAGAATACAACAGACACTAGTATGGCAGTATGTAAAAAAGTGGATGTGTAACTGATGTGATTCTGCAATCTGTATACGGGGTAAAAATGGGAGTTCATAATCCACTTGAATCAAATGTATGAAATATGATACATCAAGAGCTTTGTAATGTTTTGAACAACTAATAATTAAAAAAAGTAAAAAAAAAAAGAAATTTCATGAAATTGAACTAACCTAGCACAGCCAATTAAAAAAACAAACAAACAAACAAACAAAAAAACGCCATCTTGACCAAGTGCTTCTGAACTGCTCTGCAGCTGTTGGGCCCTGGGATGGGGTCAGGTGTAGAGGGCTCTTACCCTCCACCACGACCTTGGTTGAACAATTTCCATCTCTCCTTCTCTTCACTGCTCAGGGTCTCCTTTCTAACCCAGCTGGAATGCTGACATAAAGAAGTCCGGCATGCATCCTATTCTTTGTGACAAGGAATGCCCACTTAGGTTTCTCTCATTTAATCCTCAAAGTTGGCTGGGGAGGTTTTTCCAGTAGAAATTACTTCCCTCTTTATAGAAAGGAAAACCTAGGCTTCGTGCAGCTGGGAAACACTGGGGTCTCACGGTGAAGTAATCGTTAAGGTTAACCTAAAGGATCCTGACCCCTCCAACCACACGCATTTCCATGACGCCCCAGCTGTGGGAAGGGATGATTCCTTGTGAACCAGCACAGAGTGCCCAAGGACCAGAGATCAGGTCTGTTGTCTCTAAGCAGAATCTCAGAATTAAGAAAGCCTGAGGTGGGGTCAGGTGTAGCTCCAGATCTTCCGATGAACGCTCATATATTTATGCGTCTGCATTGTGCCAGATAATCTGGTTCACCTGGAAAAGACAAAGGGGATCCTTCAAAGAGACTGCTAGTTCTGAATACATAATCCTGGTTATTTTACCACGAATGTAGGGATGTAATCCTGGAGGATAAAACTCTTCCCCCAAATCATCTTCCAATTTGCCATTCAGGGCTCATAACCCAATCAAACAGGCCAATTGCAGGGCAGAAGGCTTTGATAGATGTGTTGCTCCACCAGCTGCTTCTGTGAGATAGTTCATCAATATTAATGGTATTGATAGAGCCTTAAAAATGTGTCGTGACACAGCCGTGCCACGGAAACACCTGGAACTCTACCACTTCATTGCCCTGCCTGACTGACAACCACCCACTTCTTTCCTGAACTTGCTCAGCTGGCTCCATTTTCTCCTTTAAACTTCAGAAATTATGCATCAGCACAAGTTTTTGTGAACAGAGGCAGGTCAACCAAACCAAACATCTTAATGGGCTCCCTCTCCTTTTCCTTTTCTGCTTAGCTGCATCCTGCCTGTGTTCTGGGATGGATCCTTTTGTACTCCTGTGCTTCTGCGTGTGCAGCAGGAGATGGCTTAACATCTCAACCCCGTTATGTGAACACAGTGCTGACAGGTTGACTGGAAGGACTCGCTGGCGCTCCTGAGCTGGACCTTTAGCTGGGAGTAGATGAATTGCATGGGGCACCGCAGGAGAGCCCTGTGGGTCAACTGCATGCGGAGGCATTTGCAAAGCCCATGGCTTTAACAGCATCCAACTAAAGTAGTGACTGCTTGTTATCTGGCAGCCTATCCTCTGGCGGTCCTGGGAGGGGCAGAAAGACCTGGACCTCTGATAAGGTCCAATATGGCGCCTTGGGAATGAACTGAGGGGCTGGCCCAGCAGCCTGAATGCCTGGATTATGTTTATTAAAAACCACCTGATGTGAGGGTGAGCCGGCTTTGTGTTGCTGTGACAGAAAAGAAAACTCCAAGAACAACGTAGAAGAAGAAAAGTTCATTCTGGCTCACAGGTTCAGAGGTTCAGTTCCTGTTGGGCTGGACTCCATTGTTCTAGGCCCCAGGTGAGCACATCATGGTGGAAGGGTGTGGTGGCAGACTGCCGCTCCATTCATGGTGACCAGGAAGAAGACAGGAGAGGGGAGGAGGCTACAGGGAAAGGCACTCTTCCAGGGCACACACCCAGGGCTCCACCTCCTCCTGCCACATCCCACTTGCCTACATTACCACCCAGCCAGTCCATTCAAACCAGGATGGACGCATTAGGTCACATCCCTCACAGTCCTATCATCGCACCTCGAACATTCCTACACTAACAGGACTTGGGGGGGACACCTCATATCCAACCATAACAAAGATGAATTAAAGGAACCCACACTGGCCCTATCCACAGGCTGCCCTCCTTAGTCCTAGACTCTATATCCACCACTTCTTCTCCTTCGGGGATTTCTGGGGTGGGGGAGGCCAGTTCTGTGTGTGCTGTTCACACTGCATCTCCATGACACTCGGGGGCTGGTCTTTACTCACAGAGTGTCTCTGGCCAATGCAATGAATTGCACAGGGCTGTAAATACCGTTGCTAGAAGGGTGAGTTCAGTGGTCAGTGGTGCTGTGTGCTACAGTGAGACTCTTGGTTCATTACAAAAACTGACTCTGGGAGGACTCCAAGTAATTGGAGCTATAGAATAAATTAAGACCCATGTAGGCTTTCTTCTTCTTTAAAAACTTATTTATTTTATTTTTTTCATTTGCTTTCATTTTTAATTGACAATTGTATGCATTATGGAGTACAAAAAAATTGTACACACTATGAAAAGAATACATCAAGCTAATTAATATATCCATCACCTTACATGTTGACAGCCACAGCTGAAGGGGCCCTAGCAAACTTCCAGCTGCCAGCAAACTTCCAGCTGCCAGCTGATCATTGGCTCACAGTGGCCCCAGAAAACTTCTAGCTGCCAACTGATTGGCTCCTCTGCAGAGATGCTCATTGGGCTGTTTCCCTGCCCTTTCAGACCACGGAGCTGCTCTTGGGGGACTTTTTTTTTTTCAAAAGAAACGAAGTTTATTTTTAGAACACACACACCAAACCACACAGCTCCTCAGGAAAAACCTTCAGAGCCCAACTGCCACCACCGGCTTCCCACCAGCCTCTCAACCTCCCCCACTCCTCTTGCTCTTGAGGCTGATTGGCTGGGTCAAATGGGCAGAGGGGGGCCCAATGCTCCGGGGCCCAAGACCACAAATATACGGAGCACTGGAGGAACCCAGCAACCCCATCAGGGTAGTGCCCAGGACACATTGTCCATTAGATCCCTCATCAGACAAACCAGAGGGAGTGCAGGGTTGGACATCTGCGCCTCCGCCAGATCAGTACTAACTCCAGAGATGGGAGTTCAAATCATTCCCACAGGGGTAAAAGGACCTCTTCCCAAAGGAAGAGTAGGCTTATTATTGGGACGCAGCTCTTCTACTCTAAAAGGACTTATGATAAGTCCTGGGGTAATTGATCCCGATTATGAAGGTGAAATAAAAATTATAGCCAGTTCTCCAAAGGGTATATCAGTAATTTCACCAGGAGATAGAATAGCACATTTACTAATAATACCCAGCCTACATGATAAATTTTCCAGTCGTACTGTAGAAAGAGGTTCCAAGGGATTAGGCTCCACAGGTGTAGATTGGGCTATGCTTTCTTTAAATTTAGATTCTCGCCCCATGCTAAAACTAAATATTCAAGGACATGAATTTAATGGGCTACTGAATACAGGTGCAGACCTTAGCATCAGCTCTCATCAAGAATGGCCAAAACATTGGCCATTACAACAAGCCACTCAAACGCTTCGAGGCCTAGGAGTGGCGACTAATCCCCATAGAAGTGCAATGGTATTAGATTGGAAGGATCCTGAAGGATGTGAAGGAAATATACAGCCATATGTATTGGATCATCTTCCTATAAATTTATGGGGGTGAGATGTCCTAGATCAATTAGGTTTGACATTAACAAATAACATCAACCAAAATGCACCCACTATTATGACTAGACAAGGTTTTAGGAAAGGAAAAAGATTAGTAAAACAAGAACAAGGTATAGCAGTACCAATACAAATAGATCAAGGAACGGACAGATATGGGTTGGATTTTCAGAAAGGGCCACTGAGACAATAAAAAGTACTTGGAAATCAGAAAGACCAGTATGGGTTCCTCAGTGGCCCCTGACTAAAGAAAAGATACAAGCAGCCCATGATCTGGTCAAACAACAATTAGCAGAAGGACATATACAACCTTCTGTATCTCCCCATAATACTCCCATTTTTGTCATCAAAAAGAAATCTGGTAAATGGAGATTATTGCAAGATTTAAGAGCCATTAATAATGAGATGGTTATTATGGGACCTGCTCAATTGGGGATTCCTCAATTGTCTGCTTTGCCAAAAACCTGGTATGTTTTAGTTATAGATATTAAAGATTGTTTTTTTTTTCAATTCCAATTCATCCTGAGGATAGTCCACGTTTTGCATTTACTATCCCTGCACTGAATCATGAAGGTCCTGATCAGAGATATGAATGGAAAGTACTCCCTCAAGGGATGGCTAACAGCCCAACTATGTGTCAAATTTATGTTAACAAAGTAATCCAGCCACTTAGAAATCAAAATCCTGAACTACAAATATTTCACTATACGGATGATGTATTATTAGCACACAAAGATAAAAACACATTGCTAGAATGTTATCCCACAATTACAAACTTATTAAAAAATTATAATCTAGAGATAGCAATAGATAAAGTACAATTAAATTTTCCAATTAATTATTTAGGAGTTCTATTATCCTTAACCATGGTCCGTCCACCAAAAATTCAAATATGAGTAGACCAACTCAAATCACTTAACGACTTTCAAAAGTTATTAGGTGACATAAATTGGATAAGACCTTATTTAGGTATACCAACAGGAGAGTTGGGACCTTTATTTGATATCCTAAAAGGTCCATCAGATCCAAATTCACCCCAAATGTTAACGCCTGAAGCAAGAAAGGCATTAAAAATCAGTGAAACATATATGGAAAATATGCATTTGGATAGAATTGATATAAGTTTGCCTTTATTATTTATTGTAATACCAGCAAAAATATTCCTACAGGAGTATTTTGGCAAGAAGGTCCATTATTATGGATACATTTATCTTATTCTCCTAACACTATTCTTACTAGGTATCCTGAGGCTGTAGGACAATTAATACTCAAAGGAATGAAAGCAGCAAAGGGAGTGTTTGGAATTTCTCCCAATAAAATTATTACTCCATATACTATGAATAAAATTGATGAGTTAGCTAATGAGTTAAATACTTGGGCAATAATCATGTGCAAATCTAATGTTTCATTTGATAACCACTTACCATCTAATCCTTTATTGTCTTTTTGGTCATCGCATCCTGTAATTTTTCGAAAAATGGCAAGAAAAACACCTATCATGAATGCTCCAAATATATTCCCTGATGGGTCAAATATGGTACAGCAGCAATAGTTACACCTGATCAAACTTTTACATTTTTAGTACCCAAACAATCAGCTCAAAAGGTAGAGCTTAATGCAGTATTACAAGATTCTGTATTTATTTTCCGATGGTCAGTATATAGTTAATACTATAGTATCCCTTGAAGATACTCGTAGGATTTCCCCTTCCTTTACTGTTTTCTCTTTGCTTTCCACTATACAAAGTCTAATCTGGAACAGAAAAGATCCATTCTTTATAGGACATATCAGGGCACATACAGGATTGCCTGGAGCCCTTAGTTTGGGCAATGATTTAGCAGATAAAACTACACATGACATACATATTTTCTCTACACTAGAAGAAGCTACAAATTTTCATAAAAGTTCCATGTCAATGCTAATACTTTACAAAGGCATTTTAAAATAACTAAGGAGCAAGCTAGACAAATAATAAAACAATGTCAAAATTGTGTGACCTTTTTACCACAAGTTAATCTTGGAGGCAATCCTAGAGGACTGATACCTAACCATATTTGGCAGATGGACATCACACACTTGCCAGAATTTGGAAAATTAAAATATTTGCATGTTACAGTTGATACTTCTGGATTTTTGATGGGCTCCCTTCATGCCGGAGGAAAACTAAAGATATTATAGCTCATTGCTTACAAAATTTTGCCACTGTGGGTGTTCCAAAACAATTAAAAACAGATAATGCCCCTGGTTATACTTCTACCTCTTTTAAACAATTTTGCTCATCATTTGGCATTACTCATATAACAGGAATCCCATACAATCCACAGGGACAAGGCATAGTTGAAAGAGCTCATCAAACTATTAAAATGTACTTATTAAAGCAAAAAGAGGGAAATGGGGAGGGGTATATATATTCCCCAAAGATAAACTTAAAATAACCCTTTTTACTCTAAACTTTTTAAATTTGGATTCATCAGGGCTTAGTGCTGCGGAAAGGCATATGTGTCCAAAAAATGTACATAAGCCCAAGGTACTTTGGAAGGATATTCTAACAGGACAATGGAAAGGTCCTGACCCAGTAATTGTCTGGAGTCGGGGTCTGTTTGTGTGTTTCCACAGGGAGAACAGCAGCTGATTTGGATTCCAGAGAGATTAACTAAGGTCCTGACCCAGTGATTGTCTGGAGTCGGGGGTCTGTTTATGTGTTTCCACACGGAGAACAGCAGCCGATTTGGATTTCAGAAAGATTAACTAAAGCGATTTCTACAGACCAAAAAGAAGATGATTTGGCTCAAATCCATAACAACTGATATCCAAAACTCCAGTTTGGCTATTCTTACATCTGCGACAGAACCAGGATGCTTTTTTTCAATATCTATTTTATTATTACCCTTTCCCACATCATGAAGTTCTATTTTGTTTTTTGAGCTCATACAGACCTAGGTTAATGTTTTGCTGATCAGTTCTATTTTTTGACTATAGAGTTTTTAAACATTGCAATGGAGATTTCACCTGTAAAAAGTTATAAGGCCTTTACTATTATGTTATGTGTTGTGTGCACACTTGTGTTTTATGTTGTATGTTTGTATGTACGTATGTCCATATATCATATATGATGAGTGCTCATGAAAAAATGGATCCAAATTTTTTTTATTCACGTGATTTAAATGGTTTAATTTAAATTGGGTAAACAGCTGTTGAGGATTATTTTAATATATGAACAAAAAAGGAGGTTAACAGATCTGTTTGTTTACTTTCACCTTTCCTTTTCATTATATTTAATAATTCTGTTCAAGATAATGTAAATTGTTAAGAAAATTGTTTTCTTTTAGTGCCTTCTGGAATGTTACATAATTTTTTTCTTTAGCCATTATTGCCAGAATTCCTATCTTCATCCCAGTGCCAGTGAAGACAAATATAAAACCAATCTACAGCTTCTGCAATAGCCATCACTGAACTGCTTGCAGAACTTGCCTGGACTATGTATCACTTGTATGCATTGTGAACTCACTTGTATGTATTGTGAACTATCTGTTGGTGCAGTGACTTGTGGTAGTGTTGGGGTATTTTTGCTGATGGTGTCATCAGTGGTACAATTTTTCCAAAAGGAGCCATCAGTTGGCTTGGTGTATCTTCCTCCCTTCTGCTTGTCATGGTCATTCAGCTAAAATTTGGGGGCCAACAGAGGTGAGGCAAAGAACCTCACCCCCCCGCTGGTACAAAGACCTATCCACAGGTGTGGCTGTATGCTGGACCTGTACTCAATGATGGGTAAGATCCAATTGCAATGGTACCAACCTAAGACAGGAGGCTGACGCCTTGAGGTCAGCTCATCCGATAACGGGTAAGAACCATATGTACTATTGGACAACCTAAGGCAGGCATGGTCCCTAAGCCACATGTTTGTTGTTTAAACAGAGAGGGGGAGATGTTGAGAGCCACAGCCAAAGGGGCCCCAGCAAACTTCCAGCTGCCAGCAAACTTCCAGCTGCCAGCTGATGATTGGCTCACCGCGGCCCCAGCAAACTTCTAGCTGCCAACTGATTGGCTCCTCTGCAGAGATGCTCATTGGGCTGTTTCCCCACCCTTTCAGACCATGGAGCTGCTCATTGGGGGACTTTTTTTGGCTCTGCCCATGTGACCCAGCCAATCAGCCTCAAGAGCAGGAGGAGTGGGGGAGGTTGAGAGGCTGGTGGGAAGCCAGTGGTGGCAGTCTGGCTCTGAAGGTTTTTCCTGAGGAGCTTGTGGTTTGCTGTGTGTGTTCTAAAAATAAAGTTCGTTTCTTTTGACAAGTGGCTCCTGAATTGTGCCCAGCCAGACTGCAGCATTTACATATGTATATATATTTTTTTGCAGTGAAGACATTTATAAGCCAGTCTCTTAGCAAATCTGAAATTTGTGACAACATGGAAGAATCTGCAGGAAATTATGTTAAATGGGATAAGGAAGATATGGAAGGACAGACACTGTATGGTCTCACATGTGGAATCTAAAACAAACGTCTTCAGTTTCTAACTAGATCTTTTGATGGACTCCAAACATCACTTGTAAGTAACTTCTGTACACTAATATTTTACTCTTAAGCATTTCAGTTCAGAATAATTATAGACTCACAGAAAGTTGCAAAATTAGTTAAAAGGATCTGGTGTGGGCTTTCCCTGGCTCCCCAGGGTGCTGTCATACTTGATTGCAGAAGAATAAAAACCAGGCTTTTGAAATTGATTCATTCCTATTAACTTGACTACAAACCTTATTCAATTCTCAAAAAAAAAAATTAACCTGCACTTACTTCTATGTGTACCATTTAATTCTGTCTATGTATATTTGTGCAACCAACTGCAAAATGAGACACAGAGTCTTCCTTTATCAAGGATCGCTCTCGAGCCACCGCTTGAATTCCTACCCTTGGACCACACAGCCTTCTGCCTTTTCCCATGGGCAATCTCTGAGCTGCCCTGCATCTCCACGGCCCCATCATCTCAAGAATCTTATGCAGTTGAAGTCTTGGATGGTCTTTACTTGTCCTTGAGCACATGTCCACCCGCCCACCTAGTGCTCTGCATCTGATCACTCCTTTGCACTGTGAGCGGGGTTCCACTGGACAGAGGTGCAAGTGTACAGCCAGCCATTCACCACTGAGGGACATTTGGGTTTATCCCATAGCTTGCTAATGTAAATAAAGACAGTATACAATCTATATTCAGGTTTGTGTGTATGTGACTTATTTCTCTGAAATAAATGCCAGAGTGTAATGATTCCTAGCCATGTGGTAAGTGAATATTTACTTTTGGAGAAACTTCTAGACTGTTTTCTATTACTGGGCTTTGCCCTTTCACAGTTCCCCCCAGCCATGAGAAAGACCCGGGACCTCTGCCACCCATCCTCTACCCCAGAACTCAGTGGCATCGTTATGTTTTGTTATAGCTTTTCTGATAGGTGTGCAGAGGCATTCATTCATTGTGGGTTTAGTTTGCATTTCCCTACAGACTAATGGTATTGAACACTCTCTCAGCCATTATCTCCTCCTTGCTGGAATATCTGTTTATGTCCTTGTCCCATTTTTTGAATTGGATTTTTTTTGTTGTTAATGTTATTTCTGCTCAAGAATTTCAAGCTCTCTCTATATTCTAAGTGGAAGAAGGCCACATTGTTTCTGTTTGCTTTGCTGTTGGATTTTGGTGGTCCTGGGGATTGATCCTGGGGCTTCACGTTTGCCAGGTAAGCGCTCTGCCCCTGAGCCACACCCCCAGCCAGCTATGCTTTACAACTATTTTCTCCAAATCTGTTGATTATCTTTTTCTTCTCTTAACAAAGCCACCTTCAAAAATGTTTTTAATTTTGATATAGTCCCATTTGTTTATTTGGTGCCATGTCTAAGAACTCTTTCCCTACCACAGTTCATAAAGATATTTTTTCATGGGATTTGTTAAAGTTTTTCTTGTTTTATGTTTAAATTCATCTCGACCTTTACCAGGGGCTCCTCCTGACAAGCCATGGTCTCTCTCAAACTGAAATGCTTATCCCTGCTGACAGGGATAAGTATCTAAGAGCCAGCTGACCCTTGTAGCTTGCATGAAGCATTTGGTCCATTTCTCAGCAAAGCTTAAGTGCCAGGCAATGTTCTTGCTGCTGGGGACACAGTGGACAAAATGACCAAGACCTCAGAATCACTCCAGTCTCTGTGAAGGGCACAGATGATGAACACTGAGTCTCAAACAGTGACACAGAGATGGAAAGACAGAAAAGTGCGAGGAGGTAGCCTAGGGATACCTATTTCAGCCAAGTAGTCAGGGAAGGTCCCTCGCAAAGCTGAATTGAGTCCTGGGTGAAGAGATCGAACCAGGCACATGGAACTCAGGGAAAGCATCTTGCCAGCAAAGGGAAGAGTGGGGTGTGGAGATCCAGCAATGCAGAATTTATGGTAAAAAGATCACGAGGGAGGATCTTGCTTCCAATACCAAACCTGAGTGAGGGGTCAAAACTTCACAGATTCCCTGATGCTTTGGTCCTAGACAGGAAGAGTGAACTAGCATGGAGTCCACTCAGGCATTTGCAAAAGATGCAAAGGGCGTGAAGAAGGTGCCCCCTCCAAGTGCACGGGAGACAGGCAAGGGTAAGGCAGAGACCTGGCTCAGGTGGTGGAGAGGGAGTGAGCCACCCTGAGACTCAGATTTCTTGTGATTTGCTTATTTATTTATATTTTGGTGACACTTTTTCTGAAAGGTAAGTTGCCAGGAGGGCCAACTCATATGCTCCTTGCCTCCACCCAATGACGGGATGATGTTGAGACCTAACTAGTCAAAGGGCTGCCAAGTGAGTCATATGTGCCCCTCTGCTGACTGCTGCCCAGTGGTTGAGCCTCTAGCTCTTCTAGAAGGAGGCTGCACAGAAGGCCTTGCCCATCCTGGGAGGTGACAACAATCTCCCCCATGGAGCCTCAGGAGAACTAGGGAGGGTGGGAGATGGTCTGAATGGCCCTTCCTCAGCCTCCCAGGGGTTCTGCCACCATGCAGGTTTTAGCTGGTCCAGGAGGACCAGCCTCTCTGTAGGGATTCCCGTGGGTTATCATTCCCATAACTCCTTGCCCCACAAAAGCACCTTCATTTTTTGGTTCTAGAACCTTTACAAAATGGCCCCTGGACCCAGTTGGGAACAGAGCTTCAGCTGAGCTCCAGAAAAGGAATCCAACTGCCTCCTGGCCAGGGAAGCAAGACACAGTGAGTTTAATGGGCTCTGGGACCCTGTCCAAGTTCAGCTGGGCAGTTCCCAACAAGGCTCTTTTGGTCCATCTGCACTTTAAAGTTTGCCAATCCGAGGCCACCTGGGGACTCTCAGGGCAAAGCCAATCCACGAGGGGCTGGTTCCTGGGCACACAGAGCTCTGTCCCCAGCACACACCCCATACATTTCAATAAAACCCTTTCCCCTCAGCACAGCACTAAGTCCTGTTGTGCACACAGATGGAGACAATAAAGGACAAGGGCTCCCCAGGAAACCATCCCTCAGTCTCCACAAATGAAAAGGGATTTACACAGTAGACCCCAAACAGCTTCCAGGGGCCATTATGGAAAGCAGGTAAATGAAATGCAATACAACTGTATTCCTTGTTTCAACAACTTTATCAGGTGCTTGGAAAATGGTAGATATAAAATGCTTTCCTTTCCTTATGAATATGAAACACTTGCAAAGGCAACTTGGTCACACTTTTCCTGAAGCCCTAGTTCCTCACCATTGTAAGAAGGACAGTGCCCACAGAGTTTGTCTGACTGAAGAAGACCTCAGATATGACCAACTTGCTCATGGGGTCCTCTCCCATGGCCTCCTCCCAGCCCCCTGCAGGTGAGTAGGGAGGAGGGGGCAGGGTGTGGAGAAGAGAAAAGGACCCCTTATTCTTGATAGGGTCATAAATGGACGGCTCCTGGGCCCCTGTGGCTCGTAGCTGACTCTTGCATTGACGAGAAAGCCACCGAAGACAGAGATGAAACAGAAAGCCACCCACTCAGGCCTGTGAGTGACTCCTGTCCCCAAGACTGTTTCCCACATCACCTTTACCCAGATCCCAGGAAGGGGACAGCACAGAGGCTGATTCCCAAGGCCCCCAAGGCCTGGGTCACACAAGCCAGCACATCCCTTTTCTGTAGTGGGCTGTCTGCACAGAAGCAGGTTCAGAGCCTCTTTCACTTATCAAGTTTCTAAGAAGCTTCCAGACACTGCTCCGTCCAGCACCATGGCCATCGGCCAGAAGTGATGATTGAAACTTAAATTTAAATTTACTAAAGTTTCCTAGCCAGGTGAGACTGAATTGGGCATATGTGTGGGGGGGGAGCTTTGATTTTTTAAATATTCATTATACAAATTGTTTTGTGCACTAAACAAGTTCCCTGGCCTAATGAGATGACCAACAGTGGCACATGTGGGACTCCTCATCAGGGGACCCCACTGACCTGGACATCTCCAGTGAAAAGGCTAAGAAAGGAGAGACAGAGGGCCAGGCCTGGGTGGCCAAGGGCCTGCAGGAATCAGGAGCCCAGCAACTCAGTTCTGCCCCATCCCTGCCCACCTCATCCTGGCCTGCAGGCTCTCTGGTCACAGGACTGCCCCCACCCTCCTGTCCCATCTCCTCCTACTGGGATGCCCCATCCAATTGGATAAAGTCTCCACTTTCTCTCTGGTCTTTACCAGAACTAGGAGGCTGCTCCCATCACCTCCTGGGCTCTCAGCCTTCCAAGGAACTCAGAGAAGCTAAGAGGGAAGTGGAATCCAGGGAGAGGACGTGGAGGCAACTCCGTCTGGTCCATTATTTGGTGCTGCTAAGTCTGCTCTCTGGTCCTGGGTGAATACAGAGAATGACCTCCTGGGGCAGTGGTGGGGTGTGCCTGAGAGGGTCACCCTGCCACACCTCAGGTGGTTCTTGCTCCTCCATGACTTTCCAGCCTGTGAGATGGACTGGCCCCAGGAGCTGCTGGAGCCCAGCAGTGCATGGAACAGTGATTCAGCTGTGTCCTTCTGTGTTCCGGCTTCTTGGGAAATCCTCCATATTGGCTTTTTATTTATTTATTTGTGTTTAATTGTACATATTCATGGGGTGCAGTGTGGTCTTTTGACATGCACATACAATATATTAATGATCAAACTGGGGGTGATTAGCATATCCATCACATTAAACACTTATCACTTATGTTTGCTGGGAACATGGCGAATCCTCTTCTCTGGCTATTTTGAAATCAAGTCTTCAGCCTAAATTTTTGATGCTATGATCTCAAACACCCTTCAGTTTAGGTTATCTGCCAATCCTTCCTCCTTCCTGAGCCTCGATGACCCAGACCAGGTGTGTCCCTCTTAGCTAAGGAGCCCCAAACACCCTTGGCATTCCTTCCCCAGTGGTGGACATCCTCAAGGTGACCCTGTGGACAGTCTCCACCAGGACAAAGCTGGGTAACTGTGCTGTCTGCTGCTCCATTTGGGACAGCTGGCCTGGGGCCTGACATATTGGAGGAATTCAAGCAGTGTTTGTTTAGTTTTGTGAACACGCCCCACTTATTGGTGGAACCCCCTGGAACATTCCGAGGACGTGATATTTATTCTGGGAGACCCAGAACCAACTGTCGCTGGCTGAGTCCCCAGCCATACTCCAGCTTCTGGTTGAGAAAGCTGTTCATATACACTTCACTTCCCAGGGGACACATCTGCTTCTCTAATTAGAGCATTAGTTTTCCACTGAGGGCAACTGGGGACCCCAGGGGATATCTGGCAATGCTTGGAGACAGATTTGTTGGTCACAGCTGCCACCGTGCTATGGCCTCTTGTGGGTAGAAGCCACAGATGCTGCTCAGTGTCCTGTGGCACCCAAGTGTGCTGCCTCCTCTCCCATGAGTTCTGGGCCCAAGGGCTGAGGCTGAGAACCCTGCACTGGAGTGAAAGTCTTTCCATAGCCAGAGTCTGTAACTAACACCCAAGTCACCCCAGGATTGGCCCCTAGCATCCTCAGGGAGAGGGAACCCAGTGGTACCCAGAGTGGAGGAGGTAGAGGCGCTGGGCTGATATCCAGAGGATGAGGTTCTAACAGAGAGGAGGACTACACGGAGAGAGCCCTGGAGACCAGCAGAAGGGCCCTCTTGTGTATTCCAGCCAGTTCTGCTGGGCACACAGCAGGAGCACACCTAACCAGAGAGAGAGCTCAGGAAAGTGAGGGAACACACTTTCCCAGGGTCAGACTGGGAAACCCACTGGGGTGCATGTTCTCAGTTGCTGTGTGTGCGGTCACTACCCACAGCATGTCCACAGTGTGCATGTATCCTCTCTTTATGGATGAGGGCTCAGCTCAGGTTGTCAGGGCAGAGATCAATGTGTTGGCCAGGCTGTGCCCCATTCAAAAGCATGCATAGGGAAGAATCCTCTCCAAAGCTCCCTCCTCGGTGGTGGGATTCACCCCCTTCCTGCTGCAGAACCAGGGACAACACTTCCCCAAAGCAAGAACAGAGCAAGTGCACTCCTGAGGGCTGGGAACTGGGGATCCTTCTGAAGGACCCCGCTGGTGAGGCCGAGGCCTCCTTCATGATGAAATTAATGCAAACTGAATAGAGTCCCCATTGGCTCCTGAAAGCTCTTCACCTTTCCATGTGGCAGTCATAAGGGTGCTCTATCACTTTGGCCACACTCTCTGAGAAAAAAAAAAGTCCCACACCCTGCCCACACTAGAGCAAGGGTGGGGGCCTCCACACAGGCATGATTCTCTGGTGTCACCCTGGTATGCTTCTGCCACCATTATCAAAATATTCAAAAGATGCAGCCTTGTTAGTGGGGGAAAAATAAGCCCTTAATTAAATGCAGTACTGGTCCCCCTTGATAAATCCTTGAAAAAATACCAGGAAGGATCAAACAATTTCTAGGTAACAAATGCCTCTAACAAAGTTGAGGAATATTGATTAAAACATTAAAACAAAAACATGTAACTGGTTAAAATGTATGTCTGATACCCAATCCATAATTTCGAGGCATTCAAAGAAGCATAAATATGTGACCTGTGAAAAGAAGAAAAAAAATCAATGAAAACAACAAAGGATACAGAAGATGTGCATAATTAGAAGGGTTTAACTGTTCTTCTAACTGCCTTTTGCACATTCAAAAGGCTGGAAGACACAGAGACCTAATAGAGCCGTGGGAGAAGCTGCTTAAAGAAGGTGTAAGTTGAGCTTCTAGATGCATTAGCTACATATGTGAGATCAAACACAGTCACATACACACACACATACACACACACATGCAGGGATGAGAAATAACATAATGAAACAGCAAATTATACGTTTCACAATTAAATGAACACAAATACACAACAATAGATTGAACACAAATACATAACAATAGAATCCACTCCAAGTCAAAAGCACAGGACAAGCATAGGCAGCTCGTGTCTATTGGAGCCCCACAGAGGTGGTGCAGAGACAGAAAGCATACCAGAAGGAGCAGGGGCCCATTTTGTCCCCAACTCGTTGACCGCAGCAACACATAGCTCAGAATGCAATCCAAATCAAAATTCCAAAGGGCCTCCCTGCAGAGATGCACAGGTTGGGTCTAAACTTCACATGGAAAGGCAAGATCATCAAACGGCTTTGGGAAAACAAAATGCAACCTTGGAGGACTCTTCCACCTGCTTG
This sequence comes from Marmota monax, assembly GCF_021218885.2. Taxonomy (NCBI): domain Eukaryota; kingdom Metazoa; phylum Chordata; class Mammalia; order Rodentia; family Sciuridae; genus Marmota; species Marmota monax. The sequence continues at coordinate 25,179 of NW_026694446.1, read as the reverse complement.
TGAGAACCGTTAACAACCACAGTAGAGCAGACAGGGTGGACTGGCATGAAGATGAGCAGACCTAGAGCAGAATCACTCAGAAATACATCCACTCACATAGGGTCAGCTGGGTCCCAACAACAGTTCAGAACCCAACTGTGAAGGGAGAATAAACCCTTCTAAAATGGTGAGGCCTATTCATGGAGGACTAGCTCTGGAGTCAATAAGAAAAGACATGGACTCAATAAAAATATTTTAAATACATGAATCTGTAATTCACAGAAGGAGGAATTCAAACATTCATGAAACATGTAAGAAAATACTCAAATTCATTAGTAATTTAAAAAACATTATTAAATGTTGTGATACAATGGAACATTCAAAATGCTGGTCAATCATTTAAAAATCAGACCTTAGCAAATATTTTGGAGGAGATATGGAAAAAAGAAATCCTCATACCTTAGGGATGGGAATGTGCCCTTGTGTATTCACTCTCAGAGATCAGTTGAAGAGTCTTGTGAAGTTGAAGGTGCATCCTGCTCTACAAACAAGTGCTTCATTCTGGAGTGTGTGTGTGTGCATTTGTGTGTGTGTGTGTGTGTGTGTGTGTGTGTGAGAAAGAGAGAGAGAGAGAGAGAGAGAGAGAGAGAGAGAGAGAGAGAGAGCAACAGACAGGCAGAGAGAGAGAGAAAGAGAGCTACATTCTACCATCTGCAGGTTGGAGAACTGGGCAAGCTGATGGGGTAGTTCCAGTCCAAACACAAGGGCCTGAGACTAGGGGAGCCAAAGGTGTAAGTCCTAGTCTGAGTATGAAGCCTGAGGACCAGGAGCACAGCTGTCTAGGTACAGGTAAGATGTACCCCATGGCTCAAGCCAACGGCATGTCCATGGCTCTTCAGCTTTTCTCTTCTATTCAGGTTCCCAAGGAGTAGATGATGCTTGCCCACATGGAGGAGAGAAAATCTTCATTCAGTCTGCCAATTCAGATGATCATTTCTTCAGGAAACAGCCTCACCAGACACCCAGAAACAATGGTTTGTCAGCTATCTGGGCATCCCATAGCTCAGGCACATTTCAGCATAAAAGTAACCATGAACCCTGCAGAACAAAGAGAGAGGGCAAAATGAATAAGAACCACAGAAATCTTTTAGCTATATACATAACATTTATTTTAAAGTATCAAAGAAAATATATCAAAAATTTTAAAGTTGCCAGAGCTGAATGTTGGGTACATAGGCATTTGTATTATGTTCTGCAACTTTCTGTAATCGGGTGTATTTTCTTAATTGAAAGCTCACAACTACAAATGTCTCATTTGGTCAGTTCTGCCATTGTTATTTTAATCTCAAATACATTTTTCCTGCATAAACACTCTAAGAAATTCCCCATCTGCCTCTTTAATCAGCATCTACCAAGCAGTCTAACTCATTGCCCTACTTCCAAATAGCAGGAGAACATCCTCACACCCTCCCTCCTTCTTTTTCTTCTCATTTAAGCACTTTTTAGGTAAAATCTACTTTGCAGACTGGACTGGTGTGAATGGCCTTATTTTTGCTTAGCCAACACTTTCCCAGAGCTGGAAACAATAAATCTTGGTAATGAGCAAAATACTTTGGGCACTTCTACTTCCTCACCTGCCAAATCCACAGTGATTTCTCAAGTTGACAACTTGCCCTGCTCCCAGCTCCGTTGATTTTATCAGCATCACCATGACAAGCCAGGAGACAGCAAAGGCAATTGCTATAATTTTTTTTTTCTTAGCCTGTATCTTTCTGACAATACCCCAAACTCTCCAGGAAAATAGGGCTCGGAATCATCTTTAATTTCCTAATTGCAATTTTTAGTAGAGGTGTTTTTTTTTGTTGTTGTTGTTGTTGTTTCTTCCTAGAATCACCACTGATAAGACAAATTATTAAGCTAAATGACTTTTGAATTTATTTCTGTTAAAATTTCCATCAATTAGGAGGACACCCCTGCCTGGGTGATTTAAGGAACAGTATGCCAGGGGCTGGTGGCCTGCAGAACAGAAGCCTGCAGGGCCTTGTCCACTCTGCCCAGGAGCCCTGGGTTGAAGAGGTTAGGATGAGTACTCATGGGCCTGGGTGTTGGTCCAACCCTGCAGCTGGGGAGTTTGTATTATGATGTGTATAACAGAATACATAATAGATACCCCGGATTCAAAATTGAAAAGTATAAAAGAGAAGAGCAGGGAAAGCCATCTTGCCTTACACCTCTCAAACCCTTAGCCCGGCAAAGTCTTCTTTTTCCCTAGCCCTGCAGAGACCTCCTCTGCACCTGCAAGCTGGAGCGAGGGTGACTCTTTGCCTTATTTGACACAGGTGGTGCCATTATGTACTCGGTTCTGCATCTAGAGCTTTGGTCTCTGACTCCAGGGAAAGGAGAGCCCTGGCCCTCCGTTCATTGAGGATGGAATGGTAGAATGATCTGGCCAGGAGGGGACATCACAGGCAGTCACTTGGCCAGCCTGTGGCAGGCCCAGAGAAGATCACTCTCCTGCATTCCCAGGAGGGAAGAGGTGAGTCTCCCTCCTGACTAGGGCACAGGAGGCCCTGTGGAGACAGGCTACACAGCGAGGAGGAGCGGCACCCACCCCCATGCCTCTGACTCCAGAGGGGTGTGACTGCAACTCTCATTTGGAGCAAAGTTCATTATTTCAGTCACATTAAAACATACCACTTTTAATCAACCACATGTGCTATAATTTATGCACAATAAAATCAGCAGTGTTTTGTTTACCTTTCAGTGCATGCTGACAAAGGTGCACCCTGTGAAGGCCACCATCAAGCAGAATATTCCCAATGCACCAAAACCTCCTCAAAGCCCATGGTCAGCAATCCCCTGCCTGCATCTCTAACCCTCAGGATCACTGAGAGGCTTCTCCCATCATTCGGCCATTTCAAGAATGGTGTGTGAATGGAATCATAAAACATGTAGTGGCTGGCATGCTTTTATAATTAGATAATTCTTTTGAGATTCAACCATGCTCTTCATGTATTATATATTACTTTTTCACTTGAGTCATAGCCCATTCAGTGTATAAATCGCAATGTTTATGTATTTACCCACTCATGGACATATGTGTTATTTCTAGTTTGGGCTATAATGTTGAAAGCTGCAATAACACCTGCATGCTAGTCTCTGTGTGAGCATAATGTTATCATATGCTTTTGGTAAATACCCATGAGTGGAATTGCTGAGTTCTAAGAAACTACCCAACTGTTTTCAAGGGTGGCTGTGTAACTTTGCATTTCCACCAGCAACATTTAAGAGACTATGGTTTCTCCAAATCTTAGACAGTACTTGGTATTCTCAGTTATGTTAATTTTAGCCACCAAATGGGTGCAGACTGATATCTTACTGGGATTTTAATTCCCATTCCTAGACTGTATAGTTATGTTGACCATATTTTCATGTATGAGCACTTTTTATATCTTCTTTGCTATAGTAACTGGTCCAATATTTGACCATTTAAAAAAATGGACTGTTTGATTTCCTATATTGCATTATAAGTACTTCTCATCATTGGATTATGTAGTCTGTATATATGTTATATATCAGGTAAAGGTATTGCAAATATTTTCTCTCCATCTCTGGTTTGCTATGTACTTGAAATCAGTGATCATATTTGTGCATATAATTCTAGATTCTAGATTCTGTTCTATTGATCTATTTTTATGTCCTTAGGTCACTATCACACTGGTTTGATTTCTGTGATTTCACATTAAGCTTTGAAATTAGATTGTGTGGTATCACAAATTCTGTTACCTTTTCCAAGATTTTGTTTCATTTATCCTAAGTCCTTCCTAGTTCCAAGTGTTCACTCCAATATTTCGTTCCCACCCCAGGGCCTTTGACTGGCTGTTGCTTCCTGCCTGCATGTTTTCCATCCATCTGCCCTTCGGATCCTACATCATCCCCCTGAAAGGAGCCACTGGGCCACAGGTAGAAACAGAATTTGAGTGCTAGGAGGACCCTGCTTCTCAGGGAGACTCAGAAAGACAAGAACAGCTTGCTTTCTCTAAAAGGTAAAGCACCCACTTTTGAGTCAGCCATCCTTAATGCACTTGGAACCTCAAAACACCAAGAAGAATTTCAATAGCACAAGAGCAAATAAAATAATGAAAACAAAATCAGAGGAGATGGGAAGGAACCTTCATGGTCCCCCACACCCTGGAGCACTTCCAATGCCAAGTACCCTCTGACTGTAAATAGGAGCCCGGGTAGAACTTCCCTTATCATACTGCTGAAGTCTAGGGAAAGAGTTAAGAGAAGCCCAGGAGTCCGCTGACATGCTCAATGACATTTCAGTAAAAAATCAAATGTTATTCTCGTCACTTTCAGCTTATCTGATGGTTCTTCAATACTTCTCAGGTGGGCAAAAATTCAGTAAAAAAACCACATTGTTCGGGCTCCCCAAATCCCCAAATGTGAGACCCTGCCCAGGTGGGGAGCTCCCCTTCAGGAAACACACATGCATGCCTGGGTCTCTGATTTTTTTTTTAAGAGAGTAGGAGAGAGAGAGAGAGAGAGAGAGAGAGAGAGAGAGAGAGAGAGAGAGAGAGAATTTTTAATATTGATTATTTTTTAGTTTTCAACGGACACAACATCTTTGTTTGTATGTGGTGCTGAGGATCGAATCCGGGCCGCACGCATGCCAGGCAAGTGGGCTACCACTTGAGCCACATCCCTAGCCCTGGGCCTCTGATTTTAAAACCCAAGGAGCCCATCACATCTCCTACTTGGCCCATTGTATTAATTACAATAGCCTCGCACACTTTCTCTTAGGCCAATTACTCTATGATAATTAGGGATAATTAGGTCTTAAGTCAACCATGGTTCAAAGGATTATGGGCATGTGACTTCCAGAACTTCTTTCTTGCTAATTATACCTGCTCAAGCCATCCTGAGATTTGTTTCACAGAAATGTGATCTTGTCGATAGCTTTGATCAAGAGATGTCTGGTCTGCCGAGGCAAGTATAAGCCAGATTCATTCGAGAAAGAAAGTAGAAGTCATCATTTTTCTCTTTTGTCCTGCAAAGATTGCTCATACCTAGTGAGAGAATGTAAAAAATAAGATGACCCAGGAGGGGAGACAGCCACTCTGCACACTCCTGGAGCTGCTGTCCTGCAGGGTTCCTGGAGAAGGAAAGTGGAGTCCCACAGGGTAGAGGCTGCAGACCTCCTGAACTTGCCTGGTGCTCAGTACACGGTGACAGAACTGGAAAACCATTGTAGAAAGGGAACCCTCAGTGCATTCTAATAGAATGAAAATGAAGTTCAGATAATGATGAAATCAGGATTTGGTGTGCACCAGGTCAGCACCTTAGAGGGTAAAAACCACTAATTGATCTAAAATGATAGAATGAAAGGTGCATCTGAGCCACCTTGATTCTTCCCACTGTGCACTAATGAGGGGCTCAGGGGCCATGTGACACCATTCCGAGAGGTTGATCTTTGACATCATTACCATGCCCCCCTCCTCGGGGCCACTAAGGACAGTCAATGTAGGCTGGGAACAAAGCGTGGCCAGGCAAAGGAGGAATTTCAACGTCAACTCTGTTCCTACAAGGTCAGTGTCCACAAAGCCAGGTCCTTCAAAACCCTGCTTAGTCCTGCCTGACTGTGCACGCCCCCTCAGGTCCAGGTCAACTTATCCATCCTAATGAGTGATGCTGGGAGTCAGAGAATCAAAGCGTCTGAACCCAGTTTCTACATGTGGTCTGATAAGAGTGAGCTCCTTATAGGAGCAGACTATTCAACATTTGGAATTCCTGTAAGATGCAGGTTAGCATACCAGTGACAATCCAAGGAGAAAGGAGAGTCATCAACAATGGGCAGATAGACTCTAGTTTACAAAACGCCCCATATCTCCACTCCTTTGCTCGCTCTCCACATTTTGGAGAACTACTTCATTCATTAAAACCTGCATTCTCTGAGTTTCCAGTATTTACTGCATGCCTCACTTGTCCCCAGTGGAGAGAGAGTGATGAGCAAATTCGATGAGGTTCCTGCTCTCCTGCAGACAGATTGCAGGGGGAAAACAGCAACAACCAGACAAGTAAATGAGGCAATTATCAAGTACTCAACACGAGAGCCTTAGGGCCCTCTAAATCATTTCAGCTTCCAACTTCCAAAGACAGGACAGCGCTCCTGGCCCAGGTGAGGCGGGGTGGAGCCAGATGACTTGTTCTGAGCTACCCACAGTGAGCTTAAGTTTGGTGCTTCTTTTCCAATGAGGTCATCCTTCTCCCCATGCCAAACACCCACATCTCTCTGCCCTGTACCCTTCCAGCCTGGCTCACAAAGGGGCTGCCCTTGTCCTTCACCTACAGTGGTCAGGGCCCTTTGGCTGACCTCAATGGGCTCACAGTAAGTAACCTTGGAACTTTAATGTCACAGAAGCATTTACCGTCACAGAATAAACTCTGCCATCCTGACAGCTTCAGAGATATGCACAGATGGAAATAAAACCAGGCAATGTGGTGGGCACAGGGATCTGTTTGTTTTTGGGTTAGTTCACTGTAGTCATACCTAATAGTTGGGTCCATTTTGACAAAATCACCCATGACTTGAACTTGATTTAGTCCATTTTAGCCCCTGCCCCCACCCCACTGCTTTCCCTCCCCTCCTTTCTTCCCCTGTTCTCCTTTATCTTCTCCACTGGTCTTCCTTTCACTCCTTTATTTATTTTTATTGGTGCTTTATAGATGTACTTAAGGTGGAACTCATCATGGTGTATTTACACATGCACATAGCATGATTTGTTAAATTCTGCATCTCCCACACTTCCTCTCCCTCCCCCTCCCTCGTGAGGTCCTTCTGCTTTAATGATCTTCCCTATATCTTTATGATCTCTAACCCCTGCTCTTTCCTCCCTTGTTTTGCTTTAGCTTCCACATGTAAGAGAAACTTTCAACCCTTGATTTTCCAAGTCTGGATTATTTCCCTTAGCACAATGTTCTCCAGATCTACCCATTTACTGGCAAATGTCACAATTTCATTCTTCTTTATGGTCGAGTGAAACTCCATTGAGTATGTCTACCACATTTTCTTTATCCATTCATCTATTGTCAGGCACCTGAGTTCATAATTGGGTTATTGTTAATTGTGCTGCTATAAACATTGAGGTGGCTGATCTTTGTTCTAAACATCAAGGAGTGGGATAGCTGGGCCATATGGAGATTTTATTCCTAGTCTAAGTTTCCCCCCAGCTTTCTAGAGTGTTTGCACTAATTTGAAGTTCCACCAACAATACCTTTCCCCCACATCTTTATTTTTTCCTTTGCTGGGCAGAAGAGTTTCAATTGGATGGCTTCCCACCTATGGATTCTTGGTTTTATTTCTTGACCTTTAGACGTCTCCTTAAGGAAGTTAGTGCCTGCACCAATGTGACAGAGTGTTGACCCTTAGCTTTCTTCTAGCAGTTGCAAAGTTTCTGGGCTACTTCTGAGTCTTTGATCCACTTTGAGTGGATGTTTGTGCAGAGTGGCATCTAGTTTTATTCTTCCACATATGGATATCCAGTTTCCCAGCACCAGTTTTGAAAAAGGCTATTTTTTCTCCAACATGTATTTTAACAACTTGGACAAGTATCAAATGAGTGTTATGTATGTGGGTTTGTCTCTATGTTTTCTGTTCTGTTTCATTGGTCTTCATGTCTATTTTTGATGCCAATACCATGCTAGTCTTACTTCTATAGCTCTATTGTATAATTTGGGATCAGGTGTTGTGATGCCTTCAGCTCTTCTTGCTCAGGATTTCTTTTGACTTTTCTATGTCTCTTATTCTTTCAAATTAATTTTAGAACTGCTATTTGTGGCTCTATGAAAAAATCATTGGTATTTTGATGGGGATTACAGTGAATCTGTATATTACTATATCAGTATTATTTCCAATTTGATATTATTAATTCTACCAATATAAGAACCTGGTAGTTCTTTCCATTTTCTAAGGTTTTCTTCAATGTATTTCTTCAGTGTTCTAGATTTTTTTTTAATACCAGGACTGAACTCAAGGGCACTGAACCACTGAGCCACATCCCCAGCCCTATTTTGTATTTTATTTAGAGAATCTCACTGAGTTGCTTACTTGCCACTGTTGAGGCTGACTTTGAACTTACAATTCTCATATCTCAGCCTCCCAAGTCACTAGGACCACAGGCATATGCCACTGTATAGAGATCTTTCACCTCCTTGATTAGATGAATTCATCAATTATTTTAGAAGTTATTGTGAATGGGATTGTATTCCTGATTACTTTCTCAGTAGAATCACTGTTGTATTATAAGAATGATATTAATTTATGAATGTTGGTCTTGTAATCTGCTACTTTACTGAATTTATTTATCATCCCCAAATGGAGGTTTTGGGGCCTTCTAGATATAGGATCATGTCAGAGAGAATTTGACTTCTTCTTTTGCTAATTGTATTCCTTTAATTTTCTTTTCTTGCCTGATTGCTCTAGCTAGAGTTTCAAGAACTGCATTGAATAGTAGTGGTGAGAGTGGACATCCCTGTCTTGTTCCTAATTTTAGAAGAAATGCTTTCAGGTTTTCACCATTCAGTATGATAGTTGGCTTTGGATTAGTCATATATAATCTTCATAGTGTTGAGGAAAGTTTCTTTTATCCCTAGATTTTCCAGCATTATTAACATGAATGAGTACTATATTTTATCAAAGGTCCTTTCTGCATCTACTGAATTCTATTTATGTGGTGAATTACATTTATTGATTTGTGTGTTAAACAAATCTTGCATCTCTGGGATGAAACCCACTTGTTTATGGTGTATTATGGTCTTTTTGTGTTTTTCAATGTGGCTTGCTCATATTTTATTATATGAATTTGCAGTTATGTTCATCAGGGATATTGGTCTACAGTATTCTTTCCTTGATGTGTCTTTGTTTGGTTTGGTTGTTAGGGTTATACTAGCTTCCTAGAATGTATTTGGGAGTGTTCTCTCTCCTTCAGTTTCATGGAGTAATTTGAGAACTGGTGTTAGTTCTTAATTAAAGATCTGGTAGAACTCAGGTAATAATTCATCTGGTCCTGGGGTTCTCTTTGTAGGTAGGCTTTTAATTGCTGTTTCAATTCTGTTGCTTGATATTGGTCTGTTTAGGTTTTTTTTTTTTTTAAATATCATCCTGGTTCAATTTGGGCAGGTCATATGTATCTAGAAATTTGTCAATGTTCTTCTGGATTTTCTAGTTTATTGGCGTATAAATGTTGGATTATAAGAAACGATATATTAGAAAATGGTTTCTAATGATCCTCTGGATTTCAGAAGTATCTGTGGTAATATCTGCTTTTTATTCTCTCTTGTCTATTTTGGATAAGGGTTTATTTGTTTTATTTATCTTTTTGAAGATCCAACTCTCTGTGGCATTGATCCTATATATTTTTTTTTAATTTTTAATTTTATTAATTTTGGCTCTAATTGTAATCTTTTCCTGTCTTCTACTGATTTTGGAATTAGTTTGTTCTTCCTTTTCCAAGACCTTTAGGTGGAATATTAGGTTATTTATTTGGAACATTTCTATTTTTTTAATGTGAACATGCAATGGTATAAAATTTCCTCTTATAACTGCTTTAATACTGTCCCAGGGATTTTGATATGTTGCATCTCTGTTCTCATTTGTTTCTGAGAATTTATTAATTTCTCCTCTTATTTCTTCTATTTTTTATTGTTTATTTAAAAGAGCATTGTTCAATCTCCATAAGTTAATGTGGTTTCTATTGTTTTTCTTGCTGTGGATTTCTAGTTTTATTACATTATTATCTGATAGGACACATAAGAGTATATCAGTTTTGTTGTATTTGCTAAGACTTACATTGTGACCTAGAATATGCTCTATTTTGAAAAAGTTTCATCAGCTGCTGAGAAGAAAGTAAATATGGCTGTTTTGTGGTGACTTATTCTGTAGATGTATATCCATTTGACTTACAGTATTATTTAGGTCAGAACTATGTTTACTCATTTTTTATTGGTGATAGAGATATGTTGAAATCAACTAGTATTATTGTATTGTAGTCTATATGGGCTTAATATCAAGAAGTATTTTTTATGTAATTAAGTGTAATGACATTTGAGTGTATATATTATATACTAACTTTCTATCTTCTTGTTGGATAGTCCCCTTTATCAGTATGTAGTGACCTTCTTTGCCTCTTCTTTTTCTTTTTCTTTTTTTTCCCTTAAGATTTACATTGTCAGATATAAGGGGAGCTACTCCTGTTTGCTTTTGGACTCCATTTACCTGAAATTATTTTCCATCATTTTACTTTCAGACTGTGAGTATCTTTTATTATGAGATGAGTCTCTTAAAACTAGCATATAGTTGGATCTTATTTTTAAATCTTTTCTGCTAATCTACATCTTTTAATCGGGAGTTGAGACCCTTTACGTTCAGTGTCATTATGAATGTGTGTTTGTCTTTCACTGCCATTTTGATTTGTTTGCTGTATTTAATTGTCTTGATTTTAATATAATTGATTGCTCTTCTAGTGATCTTGATCTATTTGGGATTTCTTTAGGGCTTCCTTTGTGTGCAGTATATCTTTGAGTATTCTTATTAGTGTTGGCTTAATGGTCATTAATTCTTGTAGTCTATCTTGTTGTTGTTTGTGCACCAAATTTGAAAGATACCTTTGCTGGGTATAGTAATTGGCTGGCAATTCTTTCAGAGCTTGTAATATCTTATTCCAAGCCCTCCTTGATCTTAGGGCCTGCATTGAGAAGTGAGAAGTGAGCCTTATTGTCTTGCCTCTGAATGTCACCTGATGTTTTTTCTCTTTTCTCTCACAGCTTTTAATATTCTTTTATAATTTTCTTTTCCTTTTTTTCTTAGTACTGGGGATTGAACTCAGGGACATTCAACTACTGAGCCACATTCCCAGCCCTAATTTGTATTTTATTTAGAGACAGGGTCTCACTGAGTTGCTTAGCGCTTCACCACTGCTGAGGCTGACTTTGAACTCAAAATCCTCCTGACTCAGCCTCAAGAGCTGCAGGGATTACAGGTGAGCACCATCACACCTGGCTTTTATCATTTTCTTTATCAAACATTCTGATTAAAAAGTGACTTGCAGAGGTTCTCTATTACTCTCATCCATTTTGGATCCTATATGCCTCCTGCCTGTGGATATCTATCTCATTTCTAATATGGGGAAAGTTCATATTACCATCTCACTGAAAATATTCTTTATACCTTTATCCTGTATCTCCATGTTCACCTCTATCCCAATGACTCTCAGGGTTTTTTCTTGGAATGCTGACACAATATTCATGTATTATTCTCATCATGATATTTCCCCCCTTTATCACATTCTGAGTACTCAGATTCTCATACCTATCTTCAGGGCCTGAAGTTCTATTTTCTATGCAATCACTCTGTTGGGGATGCTTTCAAGTCAATGCTTAGTTTGACTTTTTCTGTCTTTAGGAGTTCTAACTTGTGTCTTTTCAATATCTCTATTTCTCCATTAAAATTGTCTTTTATTTCTTGTTTTCTTTGTTGGTTCCTTAGATTTTCTTTTAGTTCATTAAACTTTTAAAAATCAATTATTTTCTTAGTACTTCTCTGGAATTTCAACCACTTACATATCTATAGGTTCCTTTGTTAGGGGACTGTGAATTTGGAGTGATAGATTTATTTGCGGTCTTACAGTTATAGCTCAGTGTGCTTCCACTTTTATATGCATGTCCTTTTGAATGTAGTTATCTTCTTTGTTCTGGAATCTCTCTCTCTCTCTCTCTCTCTCTCTCTCTCTCTCTCTCTCTGATGTATGAGTTTATGTCCAGGAGTGGACATCTCAGATTCCACTGGTTGTTCCTCCTTGGGGCCTGGTTGATGGTTTGGGGTTTTTGTCTCCCCAGTTCTATGTATTGAAGTATTGTTGGGGCTTGGGTGGGTCTAGATTGCGTGTGGAGTGAGATTTGATGTTATTTGACTGAGATGTGACTTTTACTCAGGAGTGGTCTCTCTACTCCATGGACTTGATATGCCCCAATCACTCTCTAGCCCTCTCAGAAGAAGGGGAGATCCAGGAATAGCACTAATGTTAATGTTATAATTTAGGTAGGAGCTGTTCCTCCAGTGCTCATGTGTAAAACAATGCAAGAAAATATAGAGGTGAAATAATTGGGTTATTAGGGCCTTAACCTAATCAATGCCTAAATATGCTCATAGCCATTAACTGAGAGATAACTGTAGTAAGGTAGGGTATGGCTGGAGGAGGTGAGCTACTGGGGGTATGCCTTTGGGGTGTATATTTTATCTATGATGAAGGGAGTGCTCTCTCTCTCTCTCTCTCTCTCTCTCTCTCTCTCTCTCTCTCTCTCATTTTCTCTACCACACCCTTCTACCATGATGTCCTGTGTCATCTCAGGCCCAAAGCCATAAACCCAGTTATCTATGGACAGAGACCACTGATGCCATGAGCCCCCTAATAAACTTTTCCTCCTCTAAAATTGTTTTCTCAGATCTTTTCATCACATTGGCAAAAAAAAAGCTCACTAAAATAGTTATTAGACACAGTCTGGGTGTTAGCAACCAGAAACCAGGGATGTCATCTTCACCTGTCTCCCCAAGTTATGTCTTCTCATTCTTTATACCACAGAATGAGCCCGGCTCATTTTGAAACACAGGGGAACAAGATATATACATTTGTGGCAGCGCTGCATATGTAATGTTGAATGTATACCTAAATTAGCAGCAAGCAGTTCCTCTGCTGCACAATCCAGTAGTGCATTCCTAATGTGTGTTGATAAGCCCACTCACAATGTGATTAAGTGTCTTCAGCCAAAAATGACCCAACAGCTGAATAGACTTATTAGCAAGTAAAGAAAGCTACAAACTGCTCTCTGAGTTAATTGGACGCCTTTAAATTACACTAGTCTATTTGATTTTTTTTCTCCCAGTGCTAAAAAGTTGTTACACATAAGTAGAACAATTCCTAAACAATAATGCTTAATAGAGAAACACTAAACCTTCAACTCCTAATTTTCCCACCTAAATTAAATCATTCTGTATTGTTTCTCTAATTATTCTAACTGTTGTTATTCTTTGAATTGATCTAATAGTTATTCTAATTATTCTCCAGCCTTCTGATCAGGATAATTCCTTCTGAGCAGAAGCAATTTCTCTTCCCAGTATGTCATTAGTTTAAAATGCACTGGGTCTTGAGAAGTCGAGAACAGGAGGGTAGAGGAAGCAGGCAGCACACATTCTGCTAAAGCTTTGCAACTATGTTGTTGTTTTTCTTTTTAAAAATGTAACTCCACGAAAAATAGTTTCAGAATTGTGGAAGAAGACTCAAACTACATTGATCATAATAGATATTAGTTATTATTCATTATTATTAATATTATTATTATTTTAACAGCTGTGCTCTCAGCGGCCAGCATAACTGACATGGCCTCTTCTCAATGCATTTTCCAGATCATTGAGAAAATTTTCCCAGAAATGCCCACACCAGCAATCCACATGACCAGGAGCTCACAAGACTCTGAACACCGTGAGGTCTATTCGTACCCATCAGCCAGGCCCTGAGCACCTACTGTGTTCTTGACATGGCGTCAGATGTGGGGTCTGCAGCTGCACAACATACAAAGGTCCGTTCATTAATTAAATCGGTCAGCTTGTCCTGGGCACCTGTGCAAGGCCACATACTTTGATGGTTGCTGCAGATTCAGGGGTTCCAGAGTCATCCTGCTGCCTGCCCTATGGGAGGTGGACTTTGCAGTGGACTCACAAAGGAGGCCAATGTCATGGGCATGTAAGAGGGAACTCGGGAATGTTAGTGGGGGAGACTTTTGGAAAGTGTCTGAGGAGCCCCGTCCATAGAAGGATCTGGGTCAGAGGGGGAAGAGGGCAGGCGGGACCCCTGCAGAGGCAACAAGTGCCCTGAGGTGGGAAGAGCTGGGCATGAAGAGAAGGGTGAAGCGAGGAGATAAGGCAGCAGTCTGGAGCGTGGAGAGTGAGGGCAGGTGCCCTGGACAGACCTCAGTCCCAGCCCAGGGACAGGCGGAGCTGCTGCCTGTTGTGCAAGTCAGTGGCATTCTCTCTGGAGACAGCAGGAGGTGGCTCCCTCCACTCAACAGCAGCTCCTTGCAGAACAGAAAACTGCAGGACTCACAAGCATCGTCTTACCTGCTCAGTCTGTGCAGGCTGCTGGAGCAGGTGACCTGGCACTTAGAGTCCTTTATGCACAACACAGTGTATTGTTCACAGCCCTGAGGACTGGAGTCCAAGTTCAAGGCACCAGATTTCTGGTCTGCTGAAGTGCAGTCCTCATAGTGCCGTCTTCTGTCCACCCGTGGCAGATAGCGAACAAGTGCCCTGGGCACTCCTTGGGAGGGAACCAGCTCCTCAGGCCAATGGGAAGTGACTAGCACCTCCTAGAGAGACTAGCACCTCCTAAGAGAGCTCCTCTTGGTCTTGTCCTCCAAAGCCCGCACCTCCAAATCCCATCACTCAGGAACTGGGTTTCAACATGCAGATGTGGGGAACGAACACTCGGGCCCCAGCACAGGCTCACTTCGCAGAGCAGGACCCTCTACTGCAGGTCCCAGGATGAGGTTCCAAAGAAACCGTTCCAGCCCCAAGTTGCAATGAGCCAGGAGGAGACCTCAGCACTAAAATCTGTGACCAGGCCATTCCTGATGGCACACCTGCAGATGCTCTGTAATTGCACATCGGTATCTCCTAAGGCTGCTCGGTGGCTACATCCACACAGAGGGACACCGGGAGCTTCTCCAGCCATCCACACCGTCCACCCTCCTCAAGACACTGCTTCAGCTTCAGTTTGCTCTCAACATGAGCACCCTGGAATGGCTGCCCTGAGTCCCCTCCTTCCCCAGTGACATGAGGCTGGGACGTCTGAACAGCACACATTCTTGGAGTGGATGGACGAGCGCTTCCCAAGCACCTACTCTGCACCAGGCACTCTCTAGACATCCAGACAACAAGCATGAAGACATGGGCCCAGGGAAGCCTCTGTCACAACTCTCCGAAGCTGGATGCCTCATTCAGAGAACAGAATTATTCAGCTCCGAGTGGGAGAGGTAGGTCTAAGAGCACGTGCCTGCCTCTGCTGGGCTCTGGTGAGGGCTCTGCAGCAGATGACATAATAGCAGGAAACAATCAGGGAGATGCCACAGGACAAGACAGGAAGCAAGAGAAGGAGCCAAAAGGCCAAACTGGCTTCAAAACCTGCACTACAGCGAGAACTCGCTCTCTCTTGGGACAATCACTAAGCCCTTCTGAAGGTGGCACCCCAAGACCTCACCACCTCCTGCTGGGCCCCAGCTCTTAGAGGGTCCACCTCCTCCCACACCACCACACAGGACCCAGGATGATCACAGGGATCCTCAGACTGAGGAAAAGGGCTCAGTGAGCAAAGGAGGTGTGATAAGGAGGAGGGGAGGGGAGAAGAAAGGTGTAGTCCCCAAATCAAAATACTCATTCTTATGAAAATGCAAACCATGAGCTAACCAGACCCTTAAGAAGCAAACAAACAAACAAAAAAACCCTCTAATTCTGAATTTTAATTACTTTGAAGGATAAGCTTCCTTTAGCTTATTCATTCCATAATAGTGGATGAGAAAAGTTAATAGTCTTCTAATTATAATAGTTTTCATTACAAAACTGCATTTTGCATTTATTAGTCTGCCCAAGGATCTTCACAGAGTGATGCTTGAATTTCCATCACACAGGGAACAAAGGGCAAGCCAGGAGAAGGGAGCCTGCACGGCACCACCCAATCCTGCCTCTTCTACACAGAAGTAATTAAATTCATTTGTTTTTTGGAAGTTTTAATGAGCCTGTTTTCCAGAAATTGGGCTCTATGAAGCTTCATTCATCAGACAGTGCATTTCATGAAATGAACTAGGCAAGATTTTCCTCTGCGTATCTCACCTTTCCACACCACATTGGAGTCCCCCATAAAAGGGTAAAGTAGGAATTACATTGGAGAATATAAAATGAGGTGAGGGGGCTGCATCCCTTGCTCCGGCATCTCCCCCCCCACACACCCCCAACCTTGGTCCAGAGGGCTTTCCAGGATCTGGTGGGGGGACATTTCTGGCCCCTCACAGCTGGGTTTCCTGCTGAGCTCAGCCAGCAGAGAGCTCCTAGGCACAGGCAGAGAGGGGACAGGTGTGGGGGCTAAAGCACACTTGCTTAAGCAAGAACTCTCAGAAAATTACTAACACAAACTACCTGCACAGAAAATGCTATTCCCAGTAAAAATGGGAATCACAATTTACAAGTTCTAGAAAGCTGAGTAAGGTCACCATATTTCCATGGCCTACCTGATATTCCTGCACAGTACCTTCCTTGGCTGAGGTTGGGGTGTTTCTGTTGCAGTGTTTTTGCAGTACTCGGTGCTCACTAGCTCTTTGTTATAGACCAAATTAAAATATAGCTGTTACTCTGAATGGTTTCCTTGATCCAGTAGGGGAATAACCACTTCCTCCCATTTTGCACACCCCTGCAGCTTTGTTTAAGCTCTCACAGTTCATTGATTCCAACAATGAACTGCATTTCCAACCCCAAAAGAGTGGCTTTACTTTCTTTGCACATCCACACCAGGAGAGAAGAGAAGGATTCCTTTTTGGGGAAGGTCTCTCTTGTAGGTGGCACTGATCACGTTCCCAAGGCTAGTGAGTGGCAAGTGAAATGCCAGGGGGTAGCTCTTCTGGGGGTCTAGTTGCTGTTCCCAACTTGTCCCCATGCTGCTTCCTAAGGCCAGGCAGCCTCAGAGCCCCACAGGTGTCATGGGGTCAGGAGTGGAGGAGCCTGACTTTGAGACCCTTCTCCTTCAGCTGCTGCAGTGGATGGGGTGGGGGGGGGCATTAGCACTGAATGACCTACTTCAGATGCCAAGAAGAACATTCCCAAGACGAGCTGGTGCCTCCCGTGCCTGGTATTCACCCTGCCACAGCTGCGGATTCTCCTCATGGGCTTTATGCACTTTGAACCAACCAGGACATTTCATCCTCTGTCCTTGCTGAAAGCCACAGGCAAACACAACCTTACTCGGCACCTCTCTGCCAGGTGATTGTTCTGGTAAGGAGGGTGGTGGTGAGAAACACGATTGACAGGGGCTCTGCAGAAGGACTTCTGTGCTCCTCTGCCACATCATATCACCCGGACAGTAGCCACAGGGAGCTGGTTCACAGGAAGGCTCCAGGAGGACCCTCGCTGGGTGGAGGCACAGTCCATGGTGAGGGCACCTAATCAATAGCTAGGCGTGAGGGATAAAAGCCATGTTTGCAAGGATCAAAACATTAGACCAAAACCAGACCCAGGAGAATAAGCAAGCTGAGGGGAAACCAGCTCCCTGGAAGAACTGCAGGACACGGTTTGAGAGCCTGGTACATAAATCCCTGAATTCTAGGGCTGGGCAGCCCCAAAGGGATCCTTGGGCTCCCACCCGCACGGCTGAGAGTTTGTGCATCCCTCTTTCTGCAAAGCCCTCCTCAGAGCTCACAGGTCTGCCTGCTTCTGTGCCCAGCTGTCCACCAGTGTCTCTGTCCTGGGAGAGGCTTCCTGTCCCTCAAGCAGCTGCCCTACACACACACACACACACACACCACTGTCCCCACTGCATTTTTATTTGCATTGTATCATTTCACTCAAATCCTCTCACTTACATATTCAGTGTGTGTCTTTTCCATCAAAGTGTAGACTCCTGGTGATTAGGAATTTTGTCCAGACCCATTTCTTGCTGTACTACTAATGTCTCTCCACCAGTCCCTATAAAAAATTTACATTTCAATAAAATGATGAACAAACTTATTTTATAAGTTAATAAGTGGAGACCCAGAGGGGTTAACTAACTTGCCAACAGCCACCCATTCCCTGGTTGCAGAGCTCTGGGACTCTCTCTCACCTAGAACTCTGGGTGTTGGTGAGCTGAGTCCATGAGAGTAATGGCACTTGGGTCTCTTGATCCTCCTAGTAACCCAAAGTCTGATGATTCCAAGACATGAAAAGATGGCAAAGATGACATATTTCCTGTAGCCAAGTCTTTAAACTTGGGGAGAAACTCACATTGAAATCTTAAGCACAAATATGTGACCTCCAAAGGAATATGAGAATTTTTCCTTCTCCTCCTCCTCCTCCTTCTTCTTCTTTTTTTTTTTTTTTTGCTAATGACATCAGCCAATTAGAAAATCCTTCCAATCTTAGGACCAACAAATTAGCTAGCCTTGCCTGTAAAGATCATCAAGTTCTCCTAAATGAGAAATGATATAGAAACACCACCATCTTTTCTACAACAAAACTGCTGCAGACTACAACAGAACTGCCAGACCATGTGTCACCTAGCAAAATAAATGGCTGTCCTGTGCCCTCGAGGCTGATGGTTGTTGAGCACTGGGCTCACACGCTTGCACGCTGGTCTGGAAGTCAATTCTGGAACTCGAGTTCAGGGCAGCTGAGGGCCTCACACAAAGCAATCACAAGCAGGACCGGCACCCTAATGCCCCTTGGGCCACATGGAGCAAATGACGGCTGAGCATGCTGAGCCTGGCCTTAATTACAGAGAACGCAAAGCCACTTCAGCAGCCACTGATCACCTGTGGTAGATGCTGTGGGTACAGGGTGACACCAGCCCCGACCCCGAGATACTTGCAAGCCCTCCTGAGGAGATTTGCTAAGAATCCCAGAATCAGCTGGGGGAAGTGGCAGTGGCAGTTTCACAGGCGGTACCAGGGAGGCCTGAAATAGTCACAAACATCAAATGTCCTATGCCATGGCCCATTCCAGGGAAGCCAGAGCTCCGGTCGCCAAACCAACAGCTAAAGAGGGAGGTGGCCTGGCCCCACAGACACCCAACATGCTGAGCCCAGGCAGAGAAAAGCCCGCAGACCCAGAGAGTCACCTGGGTCACAGCTTCCCGAGGCTCATGGATGTCCTGCTCTGAGCAGAGCTGAGTCTGGCTGTGAGGGAGTCCAGCTGGGTCCAGGCTGATGTGGCCACCACTGCTTAGGGGACCTTTTAGAAGTGGGCATGAGCAGGGCCTGTCCAGGAAGCAGGAGGAAGGGAAGAGGCCCCCACCTCCCTCCCTCCTGGAGGAGAGGAGCCAAGGCAGGTGGCACCTCCGGAGCTTTCTGTTAAACCAGGAGCAAGAGCATCCAGGTCTCTGCCTAGCAGCTGGATATTTCTCTTCTTAATTTTCCCACAAATGCAGTCATGGATTTCCAGAGACGGTCAGTCCAGGCCAGCGCGATCATAAATAGAGAAAATGCAGCATGAATGAAAATTGATCTTATAAATCAGAAATATCAAAAGTTCTCAACATGTATGAGGAGAAATCTATAAAGAGCTCCCAGTATTTATCACATAAAAGGAAGGCACTTGCTTCTGAAATGCACACCATGCATCCATTACCATCCATTCCTATTGTGCCAATAAAGGGATGTAGGGACTCACTGTGAATCCCTCTTCAGGCTCCAGGGAGGCTCCGCTAATGGAGGACCATGAATATTGGTCTTTAACAATATCCCGCCACTAATGAGGTGGCTGGAAGTCTCAGACAGCCTGGACCAGTTAGATACAGAGACTTCCTTCTTCAGTTCCTCATCTCCATCTCTGAGCTTAACTAGTCATCTCATTAACAAGGGCCCCTGGGTCTTAAGCATGAAGCTTTGTGCATGGCTCCCCTGCAAAAATCACATACATAATTGTATAGAGCTATTATGGATTAAATGTTTCCATTTCCATGAAATTCCTATGTTGAAGCTCTAACCCTTTATGTGACTATAGTGAAAATAGAGCCTTTGAGGAGGTTATAAAGATTAAATGAGGCCATGAAGGTGGGGCCCTAATCCCATAGGACTGGTGCTCTTATTTTAAAGAAGAGGCACCAAATATGTCTCTCTCTCTCTCTCCCTCTCTCTCTCTCTCTCTCTCTCTCTCTCTCTCTCTCTCTCTCTCTCTCAGCATGTACCACAAACAGGTTCTGTGAGGAAACCAGGAGATGATGGCTGTTCAAGTCAAGAGGAAAGACTTGGAATGAAACAGACCTTCATAGCATCTTGAACTTGGACTCCCAACTCCAGAACTGTGGAAATAAATTCACATTGTTCAGGTTAACCCTCTGCAGCATTTTGTTATGGAGTCTGAGCAGGACTAATACAGCTGTCTCACCAGAATTTCATGGGTTGTAAATCTATCAACTTTTTTTTTCCGAGAAAAACACCAAACTACATTGATGATTACCACTCTTAGGAATCTGCACAGAGCTTACTGACAAAGACATCTCTATAGAACTGAATCCACATGATGGACATACCAACACTGATGCCAGATTCCATGGCATGCATGGAAAATGCCCAGCTGTCCCCAAAGCAGCCACCCTCTCCCTGGGTGATGGCCAGTCAGCTTTTGGGATCCTCAGGCCACCTCTTTAAGGAAGGTATTTCTCACCTCCTGTTCAAAATCATATTTCTGTTTTGGAACTTTTAAAATTTCCTGTGTTTTCCTTTGAAGTATGTCACAAATGTACAACTAATTCTGTGCAAGATGCTCTCTTATGCACAGGGGACAACTGTAAAAGACAGGGACTGCATCTTTTCCAGTCTGGTACCCAGAACTCAGCACAGTACCTGGTACAGAATAGATGCTTACGGAAAGATATATATATCTTTCCGTAAGCATCTATTGTATATGTGTGTATATATATATATACACACACATACATGCATAAACATACACATAAGAAAACACAAATGTATATTTTAAAATAAACTTGATTGAGAGGTTAAAAAAAATCTAAAGGGTGGAATTCTCTAGTTCAGTCTTATTTTAGCCGGAGCATTGCCACCTTTCCCTTCTTGGTAGTGACATGCCTCTTGTCTGGGGAACCTGTCCACCCCAGACCTTTAGTCTTCCACCTGCACCTCCAGGGATTATCAGGTCAGACAAACCATTTGCATATCCCATTTCACTGGCCGTGGTAACTATTAGCATATCCCCTTTCATTGGCTATGGTGATCGTTCACAGAGGGGCACATGACTCAGCCTGGGCCAATGAGACCCAAGCTGAAACTTGGGCTGAACTTACCGGGACTGAGTTCTTTGCAAAGTTGCCCAGCTGCTAGGGAGAAAGTCAGGGCTCTAGGGCCATCTGGTCACCCCCAGAAATGAACAAAGCCAGTGCAAAGCTGTGGGACAGGGAAGCAGGTTCTCAATGGGGTTATTATAGCCCTTAGATTCAGCTGGACCTGAGGTCACATATACTATTGGACTTTTTTTCTTTTGTTATTATGTGAGCTGGTTTATTTCCTCTATGGATTGAGCCCTTTGAGATGGAGCTCTGCAGCTTGACAAGTCAGAAGTAAAATACCAGCGAATCCAGGGAATATCAGCCAAACCCCTCATGACCAGAAGGAGCAAAATGAATTTAGCTTTCAGTGGAAAAGAACTTGTCAGAAGAGGTGAAAGCAGGCTGGGCTTGGGATGGTAAGATTCCTACGGATAGACCACAGAGTAGGGTGTACTGGATAACAGGACCACGTGGACAGAGGCTGTGGATGGAGGGGACAGGGAGTAGCCATCCTGGCTGGATGTGGAGACCAGGAGGACAAAGAAGAAAGGCCAGATGAGTATGATCAAGTGCTCAGGGTGTAAGGATTAGGACAAGACCCCAGGAGCAACAGAGAAGAAAGTGCCGGGTCAAAGTACCTTCAGAAGAGGTGGGTTGAGGGCTACCTGCAGCCAGCTCCGCAGCAGGCTTTGCAAACCAACAGCAGCAGATATGGCACCCATTGGCTGGTGGGAAAGGGCTCTCCAGCTCACCATGGCCCACTACTACCCACATAGTGACATGGCCACTTCTGGCCTCCTGTCCTCAGTCTGGCCACAGTGAGCACATGGGTCTGACCCTGACTAAGGGGACATTCCTTCCACAACCAGATAGCAGGCTCCAAATCCATTTCTCGGAATTCCAGGAGGGTCTGTGGTCACTCATAAAAGATCTGGAGCCCCAGGCTTCAGCCATGGAGGGTGTGGCCAGCATCACTGGCTGAGTATTCTAGTCTGAGTTTTTGTGTGTGTGTGTGTTTTTAATTTGTTCTTTTTAGATTTATATGACAGTAGAGTGTATTTTGATGTATTATACACACATGGAGTATAACTTCCCATTCCAGGTGGTGGGCACAGGACCTCCATTAACTTGAAGGGGGGCTAAAGTTGGGTCAGCTAGGAGGGCTGAGAAGTGTAGAACCTCGTCCCATACTGGGGAAGACAGGCTGAACTCTGGGCTCAAGTCTTCCTGAAGGAGGCAGGAGATAGACACCGCAGCCTCTGTGGCCCCCTGGCTGCTGGCTTCAGGGTCCTGCTGACCCAGATGCACCTTCAAAGGCTTCTGTAAACATTTTTATTTTGTCACTAAATGGAGCACAGCACCTCTGCTCCAGCTCCACCCACTTCACTCCCAAACAGGATTGCCCAGCTGCTGAGGGTCCCTGACATTTTCAATGTGACTGACTGTCCACCCCAAGTCCAGGATGGAAGAGAACTGAGTCCTCTGGAGACCACTGGGGCCAGCGCCACTAGAACACATCACTGGCACTAGATATGACATCCACTAACAAGTGTGAGGTGCAGGAGAGGAACCAGGGAGATCCTCAGAGACCACTGATCACTCAGATGGTCTGCCTTCTGCCTCCCTGGACTGCTCTTAGCTACCTGTTTTCTTAAAAGAAAAAGAAGCTTCTAGACAACAAGAATGTTTTATCTGTAGAGCATTTTAGCAACCAGGGTTTGGGTTTTTATTTTGATAAGCAGAGTTATGGGAAGAATTTAAGTAGCTGATGTTCCAAGGTGATCAAACTCCATTTGAGACAGTTAATCTGATGGTCCCTGGAGCCTCAACTCGGCTAATGCTGCCTGGGCCTCCCTGTGTCCATTACCCTCCACCCTCCTCAGCCTTTGCCAGGTGGTGTCTACTTGGGTGACCTGGTCAAGGAGGGTGTGTTCTGGCTTCTTGCCTGTGCTTGCACAGTTTTGGAGTCTGGCAAAGCTGATTAAGTCAGTAAATGTTTCAGAACATTAAAAAAAGTGATCTTGATTTTTAGTTAATTCCCTTCAGTGTAGTTTTGGTATCATCTGAAATATAGTTGGTTAGTTTGAACATTCAGTTAAGTTTTTTTTTTTATTATTCCTTCTCATCTTTATTGATTTCTTGTTTTCTTCTTCTAGAAATCAATACTTATTCAAGAAATTACACAAGAGGTGCCACTACTTCTCATATCCCATCTGTCCCAAATGTCCACGCATTCCTTTCTCGGGTAGCTGACTTCATTGCTATTCAATGTATTTTCCTGTGCTTTGTTTCCTAAAGGATAAGCAGAAACATTTTTTTTAAAAAAAAATTCCTCTTCTTTCTTTCACAAGTGTAGATTTTTTATTTGGCAATATCTCCTGGAAACCTGATTGGTAGCTTGTCTTCCTGCCCACTTACAGCAGCATCAGGGTCCATTGTGCAGAGGACAAGAGCTGACACGGCCATGTGCTGTGCCTGGACATCATGGCAGCAACCTCCAGTATGGCTCCGGGGGTCCCTGCCCCTCCCACATCTTACCAGGATCGGTCTGTGTAACCAACAGTAGAAGGCAGAAGTGAGGAGAGTGTGGCATTTCCAAGATTAGTTAATGCAAACCACAGCTTTCATGTTAGGCCTCTTCTTTGCCCATTCTACACCTTGGATCTCCTGTTCTGGGAAAGCCAGTTCCCTGGTTCCAAGGACACTTAGCACTAACAGGAAACACAAATCATCTTTCCTCCATTTGTTTGAGTATCTAATGAACAGCAAAAACCTGAGGAACTGAGGCCTGCTAGTGACCATGTGAGTGGTTTGGACATGGACCTCCATCCCTGGCCAAGTGGAGATAGCTCCATCCCCTGGAGACAGTTCAACCACAGGCCCCTAAGAAACCATGACCAGATCCATCAGCCCTGGTACTCCTGGATGTCTGTTCTGCAGGAAGGGTGAGATGGGAAAATATTTTTGTTTTAAGCTGCTATGGGTTGGTATAACTTAGTACCAAAACAAGATGATTATATTTCATTACATAAAATTCTATATTCATTTCACAGTGGAGAGGAGTCACTTACTTCAATGGGCATTATAAAGGATGAAAGCACATGGAAATGTTTGAGATAAGCAATTGGATCTATTAGGATGTTTTGTTCTTTGAATAACAAGAGTTTTCAAAGCGATGAAGAAAGGTATTATTATCTTTCACAACAAAACGTCTAAAGATAACTCCTACACCTTCCTTGAATGAAGACACGGAGTGGAACCAGAGGAATGGATTAATATTTGTTTGTACTTTATGCTATCTAATTTTGCAACAGTGACCTTATACTTTTCCATATGTGTATATTTATATTTAAGATAATTGCACATTCACATGAAGTAGTCAGAAATAGAGAGAGCCCATGCATCATTAGCCAACGTTCCTCCGGTGCCACCATTTTGCAGGACCACAGTACACCATTACAAGCAGGCACTGGACATTGGCACAATCCACTGACATTTCCTGATTTTTCCAGGTTTACATGCCCGCAGTTCTATACATTCTTTTAACTGATGTGGAATTGTGTAATCACCATTGGCATGAGGAACAGTCTTTCCTAATCCCCTATTCTGCTCACACCTTAACCCCTAGCATCCACAGATCATCTTCCCAAAGTATAATTTTGTCGATTGAAGATTGTCATCACAATGTCATAGAGCAGGGAATTGGCTCTGAATACTCAGCATAATGCCCTGGAGAGTCATCCAGTTTGTGTGCACAAAGAGTTTGTTGTCATTGACTAGCATTCCATTATATGGAGAGCATTTGGGTTATTTCCAGTTTGGGACTTAAGTGAATAAAGTTGCTGTGAGTTTTCACATTACAGTTTTTTTTTTTTTTTTTTTTTTTTTGGTACATATAGTTTTTTCATTCCTTGGAAAACATGGCCAAGAGTGTCATTACTGGGTCATATCATGCCCTGTATTCCTTTTAACATCAAACAAGTTCAACACAGAAAACCATTCCAAATAGAGGGCATGAGGAAGAGTGAGATGCCATTTCAATAACTGGGAGAATTTAATTCAGAAACAAATCCAAGACATACATTCACAAGGAGGGAATCGGCTAACTTCTTCTTTAAGAAAAAAG
>NW_026694445.1:0-3002 GCF_021218885.2 Marmota monax | reverse complement strand
GAGGCAATAGATCCTCTCTGAGGATCTATTCACCTTGGCAGAGGAGTCAAATTGGCTGGTCTCTGTGCCCTTAAGGTTCCCTATGGGAAAAACAGCCCTGACTCCTGCCTGAGTCCCCTGTGCTGCATGAAACTTGAGACCTGGCATTTAATATGTAACATGATCCAACCCATCCCTAAGATATCCCCTCCCTTCCCTCCCCTGCTGCCCCTACCTGAACCAAGCCCTCCATAACCCTGACCTTTTGCGCTTCAGTCCCTGGGCCTGGGCACTCACATAAGCCCATGTCAGTGTTCCTCATGTCATTTGGTGTAGCATGGAGTCTTTTCCTGTTGGGTCTGACCTGGGAGCCCCATGCTTGGGACTGCCATCTTTCTTCCCTATGTGCCCATTGCCATTTTCTCTGTCTGTTGGTCCTTGTGAAGCTCTTCCTCCCCTTCCCCTCATGCTTTCCTCCAGCACTTGCAGGTCTCCTGCTCCTTGGGTTCTTCATCCATGGTGCGTCAGATGGTTCCTTTGCCTGGCACCTGGCTTGTTCCTGGATCTTTCCCCCCATGCACCCACCGAGACCCATCGCTGTGCCCTCCCATCACCTTCTTCCTGGTCCCTTTCACTTTCCAGGTTTCCCTTGCCAAATCTCAGTTCCTAGATTCTAAGCTGGGCTAGGGCACCTTATGGGAACCTGTGTCCTGCTCCTTGCCTGGGACCCTTGCTTTCTCTGGGTCTTTGGTCCTGCACCTGGAACCCTGACACCTGGCAGTTGCCTTAGGCCAGGAGGCTGCCGGCTCCGTACTGGATCCCCTGCCATCCCTCCAGAGTATTGTCCAGTGTCCTGAGCCCCATGCCCAAGCCCTGGCACTTGGATCTCCATTCCTTGGCCTGCTTCCTTGCTTGAACCTCTGGAGGACCATCTTGCTCCATGCTTCCATGGTCTTGGACTGTGGGCCTCACTGGGGCCAGTAACCCTACTTCTCTTGGCTTCCCTGAACCTCAGAAGCCTACTGTCACCAGCCTTCCCAGCCTCACCATTCCCTGCCCTTTCCTGGCCTAGGCCCTCCTGTTGGTCCCTAGCCTGTGCTCCGTTTTGCAGTCCTGGCCTGCACGCCATCAACACCCTTCCTCTGGCCTTTCATGCTGTACCCTCCTTCATCCCTCCTGTTTTCCCTGTCTCTGTTGGGCCCCTTTTAAAGATCCCTTTTCCAGCATGCTAACCAGGTCCAGGGGACTTGAACTGGGCTTTTTGCCCTGTGGGCTCCCTTTGAAAAACGTAGCTGTTCCCTTTGGCTGGGAATTTGGACTGTCACCCCAGGCCCAGCTCCTTGATCCTGACACCCAGCAGTGAACCTGGGCCATGAGATCTCCTCTAACTGCATCACCCACTACCCTTGCTCCCCTTTCTCTCCTCCCCAGCCCTGTCTGTTTTCATGTGACCTAGTACCAGGTTCTGGTACTTGGCTCCCCATTCTTGGGCTTGGCTCTTTTCTGAATCCCCTGGTCCCGATTCTCCAGGACCCTATGCCTGTTCCTTGATTTTAGACCCCTTGCTTGGCCCCCTTCCTGTGCCTCCCCTCTGTTCCCCTTGCACTGTGGTATTTTGTCATTTACAGGACACTCCCTTTCCCCTGCTTCACCCTAGCCTGATCTCCTCCAATGGTTGCTGGCTCCCCACCAACACCCCCCCAATCCTGGACCAAAGGTATCCCTCACATTGCCCTCCTTTGGTTCTTGTATCTCTCTGAGTATCTACTCATCTGGGGCACAGGAATGGAATTTGCTGGCCTCTGGGCACTGAATGATTCCTATGGGCAACACAGTCCTGCCTCTCACCTGGGGCCCCTTTGCTACCCAAACTTGAAAACTGTCAGTAGACTTGAGCCTAGTGATGACCTTGCCCTGGGCCATATCCTACCTTCCCTCTCCTGCCCTCTAGCTTTGCAAGCTGCCCATAATCCAACCTAGCCCTTCCTCAACCTGACCCTTTGCCCTACAGTCCCCTAGCCTGGCTTCCAGCCAGATCTCCTTAATCCATTCCTTGTGTTGTGTTCTTTTCTGTGGTGTCTCTTCCTGTAGTGTCTGACCTGGGCACCTTTTGATTTGGCCCCCTAGTTTGCTCCCCTATGCCCATTGTGCAGCCATCTGTCTCCTCTTCCTACGGCCGATCCTAACTCTCCTTTTTCTGAGCCTCCTGCTCATGGTGTCCCTAATACCTTTTGGTGGGGTCAGTCCATTACCTGGGATCCTTGATTGGGTCCTGACTCTTGCCCCTCTCTGAACCCACTGAGACCACCACTGTGCCATTACATCTCACTCCTCCTGGCCTCTGTCCCTTGCCAGGCATTTTAGACTGGTCCCTGGCCCTTGATACTCATCTAGGCCAGGGCACCTTATGGGAAAAAGAACCCTGACCCTCGACGGGGCTACTTACTCTCCTTAGGCTCTTGGGGCAGCACCAGGAACCCTGACACCTGGCAGTGGGGCTGGGCCTCAAGACTCCCTCCCCCATACTGGATCCCCTGCCTTACCTCCCCAGCACTGTCCACTGTCCTGAGCCACCTGCCCCACTGCTGGCCCTTGGCTCCCCATTCCCTGGATTTGTTTCTCTCTTGAGCCTCTGGGAGTCATTCTTGCTCCGTGCTTCCCTGGGCTTGAATTGTGGGCCTTGCTGGGGCCCCTTCCCCAGTGCGCTTGGCTTCCCTGCATTTCACAAACCTAGTGCACCCCCTTCCTGCCTAGCCCCACCCTTCCCAGCTCTCCCCTAGCTTGGGCCCTCCTCTAGGTCCTTAGCCTGGGCTCTGTTCTGCAAGTCAAGGCCCGTACCCATAAAACACCCTTCTTCCAGAACTTCACACTGTGCCCTCCTTCAGCACTCCTGTTGTCTTGTCCCTCCTGGGCTCCCTTTCCAAATCCCTTTCCCAGCATGCTCAACAGAGCCAGTGGTTGGAACTGGTATGTTTGGCCCTATGAGCTTCCTTTCAGTAAAAGTAGCAGTGCCCCTTGCCTGG
>NW_026694444.1:0-55736 GCF_021218885.2 Marmota monax | reverse complement strand
CCCCACTCACAAAGTGTGCTGCCTCTTTCTTTCTCTAGTTTCACCACTTTCTGTAAAACATCATTGAGGAAATCAACTTCTAATACCCTATTAAATTCTTCTGTATTAGAAAGCATTGTGATGAGACACTGAATAATTGTGGTCACAAGTGTTGTTTACATTTTTCTTTCCTTTGAATATTGTTTTATGTGTGGTAAGTATTTGATTCTATTTCTTGCTGCTAAGAGTTACGCATGGAAACAAAGAAAAGGATTCTTCGGAGAAGGTGATTTAGTCACAGTGAGTCTATTTGCCCCTGGAACATATTTTTACAAAGTCACTTTTGAAAAATTTCAGCTGAAAGTTGAAATTGAGTCTCCAAAATTTGACATTTTTTTCTAAAGTGACCAGCCTTTTAGTGATCAAACCTAGCACATAAGCACAGAATAAGAATATATTTATAATAAACAAGTTTATACATATGTGTTATTTCTTCAATGTGAAATATGTAAAAGGGCAATTACCTTGAATTGTGCAGTTTATATTATTTAGGTTTTGTTTTGGGACCAGGGATTGAACTCAAGGGCACTCAACCACTGAGCCACACCCCAAGCCCTATTTTGTATTTTATTTAGAGACACGGTCTTACTAAGTTGCTTAGTCCCTCACCGTTGCTGAGGCTGGCTTTGAACTCTCGATCCTCCTGCCTCAGCCTCCCGAGCAGCTGGGATTACAGGCGTGTGCCGCCATGCCATTCCATTATTTAGGTTTTGTGTCACAGTTATGATTGTTGAAAAAAGTGAGTAGTTAAGGTGTCAATTACTAGTGATTAAGAGCATGAATAATTAAACAAATAGGTTATTAATAAATAAAGCCTTGTTTTAAAGTTTTATTCTAGTTTTATGTTTATACAGAATTGCAAAGAAAGTACATGGATTTTTCCATATAACCTCAACCTTGTTTACTCTGTTATTAACATCTTACATGACCTCTATCAACTGGATTATAAACACCTGATATAATTTGTCATAATGAATAAATCCTGATATGCTGTTATGAACTAAAGACCATGTTTTCTTTGAATTTCCTTAGTTCTGCTTTTTCCTGTTCAGGACCCCATCCAGGATCCCACACAACATTTCGCCATCACATCTAGAGCCTTCATCTCTTCTTGTCAGTGACATCTTCTCACTAACCCTCAGAGCTGGAGGATGGATGTCTTTGTTCATTTTGCTGGTAACTGTTGAGATTGTGCTTAATTGTGGCTTACTGTTACTACAAATATAAAATCCAAGCCCTGCCCAAATCCATTTCAGCCAAAGCTTTTCCCACATGTCATCTATGTATAACTTCTCTCACACTGCAAATATAGGGTCTCTGCCTTGAGTGTCCCTTCTCCTGTATGATGAGGATTGATGTAGGGCTCAATATTTGTCCACATTCCCTGCAAACTTGTATTCTCTCCCCTGCTTGTGTCCAGTTCCATTTTTAATTGGAAAACCGCTAGCTTTTCCGGGACTCATCTGTCTCCTCTACTTTGCCACTATAGGAATTGGTCAGTTTAAGATACAAACTGATCAGACTATCTGCACCCACCACCTATTTCATGCTGTTTTCTCAGTACCTCCTTTTTAAATTTGTTTATTTCCCATGACTTGGGAAAAATTTTGTAGTGCTTGTGCTGTCCTTGGAGACTTGACTGGGTGCTAGCTTCTTTCTTTCTTATTTTGGGTCTTAAGTTTCACAGATCTTAGTCCATAGAGGGCCAACTCCGTTGCTCTTTGCCTGAGATGAGGCAAAACATCATGGTGGAAGAATGTAGCAGAGGAAAGCAGATGAGGACATTACAATCAGGAAGCAGAGAAAGAGCTCCCCTAATCAGGACAAAATATAAACCCCAAAGGCATGCCCCCAAAGACCCACCTCCTCCAGTCACACCCTACCCACCTATAGTTACCACCCCATTAATCCCTAACAATGGATTAACACACTGATTAAGTTACGGCTTGCCAATGCAATCATTTCACCTCTAAGCGTTGTTTTTTTTTTTTTTAATATTCCTTTCCTTTATATGTATTTTATTTCTCACCATTCTTTTTTTAATATTTTTTAATTTTAGATGGACACGATATCTTTATTTTACTTTTATGTGGTGCTGAGGATTGAACCCAGTGCCTTACGCATGCCAGCTGAGCATGCTACCACTTGAACCACATCCCCAGCCCACCTCTAAGCTTTTTTGCATTGTCTCACACATGATATTTTTTGGGGACACCTAATATCTAAATCATAAAAATAGCAACATTTTAATGTCTGATAGGGATTAAGGTGATCTCTCAATGACAACTTTTTATTAAATAAATTTTTTATTTTGAGATAAATATAGATTCAGACGTAGTTGTAGAAAAGAATACAGAAATAGCCTATATGCCCTTTGCCTACTTCCTCTCAATGATACCTTTCCGAAAATCTACAGCACAATATCTTAGCCAGGATATTGGCATTCATACAATTGACTGATCTTGTACAGATTTCTTTAGTTTTGGGGATAAATAGTAAGATTTTTTCATATTTTATTCCATTTCTAGAGAGATTTTAATCTATTTCTGTGATTAATTGTTAATGAATTCATAACTCAGCCATCACTGGTTTAAGTGAATTATTTCATTAAGATATTGCTAAATTTCATTTGCTATTTCACACTTAGACTTTTTGTCTATATATTTAAAAATGGATTAGACTATGGATATATTTTTGGCAGTGTGATACTTTGTCAGATTTTAGAATCAGGTTTAAGACTTTCAAATTAATTAAATTAAGTTAATCATTAATTGGAATGCTTTTTTATGAATTCCTATTCATAAAAACAAGAATTAACCTCTTAAAAATTGAAAAGTTTATTGGTAAAAATATTTTGAGGAATAATTTTTAAATGATGATTTATGATTTTTTTCCACTTCAAATATTGCTGTTTTATACTCTGAAATTAAGAGTAGTTAGGCATTGATATTTTTCCTACCGTCAAGTTTCATAGTGTATCAGCTTATAATTTTGATTTTTATTAAATTTCGAAGTTCATTTCAACTTCGTTATTCATTTTTAAATAATTGTGCTTTATATTTTTTCTGGAGACTATATCCATAAATTTCTAATAATTACTTTTAAGAAACAGTTTTGCATATGTGAACTCTACTTTTTATTGTTTCTTTAAATTTTATTGTTTATCACATCTCATTCCTCAATATTACAATATGTTTAAATTTTATATAATTTTTAAATATTCCTATTTTGTGTGGGGAATAGTCTTGTATTGATAACATTTAATGCTATATATTTGAAATGAGTAGAGCTTTGACTGAATCTCATGAGATATTGAATTTTTCCTGAATAGTGATATTATTCTTTAAAAAAAAACAACACACAATTACAGTTTCAATTTCCTCAAAAAAATTTTTTTCTTTAGTTTTATCTCCATGTGTGTGTTTAAATATGTCTGTATGTTTTTTGTTTTATTCAGTTTTGTCACCTGTGCAGGTTCATGTATCCACCACCAAAGTCAAGATGCAGAATATTTCAAACACCACAAAGATTCCGCTTGTTACCCTTTTATAGCCACTCCCATTTCCCTGTTCCCTATTCCACCCATAACCACGGGCAAGCAGTAAGTTGTTCACCATTTCTATAACTTTGTCATTTCAAGAAAGTTATATACATGGAATCATACAATATGTGTTTGCAGCATGTGCTCTTTTTATTTTCACTGTGTATAAAGCCCTTGAGTTAAATCCAAGTTGTTGCTTATGTCAATATTTCATGCCTTTATTGTTGACTAGTATTCCATGGTATGAATATAGCACTGTTTATTGTGATAGTCACCTATTTGAGTACATTTTGGTTACTTCTAGTTTCTGATTAAAATAAAAGCAATGCTACCTTAAATGTGTTCAGATTTTTGTGTGAAGATAAATTTCCACTTATCTAGGATAAATGCTCAAGAGAGCATTTGTTGGGGGTCATATGGTATTATAATGTGGAGGACAAATGTCAGGTGTATTCTTTGTCTTGCAAATATGAAGAATAAAATCCACAGACACAAGGGTGAGAGCAAAGTAATAAGATTTCCTAGAGTAATAGAAAGAAAATAAGAGCTCTCGAAGAGGGAGGGTTTCTAAGAAACGGATTCCAACAAGTGTCTGGCTTGATCTGTCCCTATAATTGATTGATGGACTGGTAGGATTCAGAAAGGGCCAATCAACTAGCTGTATTGTGTCTTCTTCAGAAAATCTGGAGAAAAGTGATTTCTAAGTGTTTATCAGCACAAACATTGACGTGAGGGTCTGTTGTCACAAAAGGAAGTACCTTTTGCAGTTGGTCATGTCTAGGGGCTATTAAGGAACAGTCCTTATGGCTAGGACCAGCTGGGGTTAGAAGCTTGATTTCCAAATCCTTTCTTCCTCCTTTCCTTCTCTGGGACCCATTTCCTGGCTGCCTATGGGTGGTCTGGTCTATCTGTCTCAGTAGCTGAGGGTTACTATACCATTTATGTTTCCACCAGCAATGTATGAGTGATCCCGTTTCCCTGCTTCCTTGTCAGCATTTGTCATTGTTGTCACTGTTTTTTTTGCTTTTGCCACTGAGATAAATGTGCAGTGAGATCTCACTATGGTTTTAATTTGCATTTCCTTGGAAACTAATGAAGTTGGACCTCTTCATAGTTGACATAAAGTAAGATGTCATAAACCATACAGATTTGTTTTGCCTTCTGTACATCCTGTTCTGTGAAATGTCTGTGCATGTATTTTTGCCCATTTTTAAATTGGAGCATTTTTGATTGTTGACCATTGAGAGTTTTAAATATATTCTAGATATTAGTCCTTTGTCAGATATGTATTACAAATCTTTTCTCACAACTTAGTTTTTTTTTCATCCTCATCATAGGGTCCTTTACAGAGCAAAAGTTTTCCATTTTGATTGATTTTTAATGTTAAGCCAATCTTGCATTCTGGGCTAAAGTTTGCTTGTTCACAGTATATGATGAAGAAGAAGAAGAAGAAGAAGAAGAAGAAGAAGGAGGAGGAGGAGGAGGAGGAGGAGGAGGAGGAGGAGGAGGAGGAGGAGGAGAAGAAGAACCACCACCACCACCACCACCACCACCAGAGATTGAACTCAGGGGCACTCAACCACTGAGCCACATCCTCAACCCTATTGTGTATTTTTTTTTTTTTAGAGACACTGAGTTGCTTCACACCTTGCTTTTTCTGAGGCTGGCTTTGAACTTGCATTCCTCCTGCCTTAGCCTCCTGAGCTCCTAGGATTATAGGCATGTGCCACCATGCCTGGCCACAGTGTATTATCCCTTTATATAATATTGTATTC
Source organism: Marmota monax (assembly GCF_021218885.2). Classification (NCBI taxonomy): domain Eukaryota; kingdom Metazoa; phylum Chordata; class Mammalia; order Rodentia; family Sciuridae; genus Marmota; species Marmota monax. Next base: position 50,381 of record NW_026694444.1, on the reverse strand, counting down.
AATTTGATAATAATTTGTTAAGAATTTTTGTATCTATATTAACAAGCAATATCGATCTGTAGATTTCTTTTAATGTCTTTGTTAACTGTGTTACCAGAATAATACTGGTCTCATAAAATGAATTAAAATGTGTTCCCTCCTCTTTTTTTCTCATATTGTTTTTATATGATTGGTTTTATTTTATGCAACATATTGATTAAATTCATTACTAAAATTCCATACAAAATATCATGGGATGCCTAAGAATTTTTCAGCTGTATTCATGATTTTCATCAGATTTTACAAAAGATTTTTTCCTTGTTCTCCAAATTTTGTAGAATATCCTTTAATTTATGAATTTGTATTTGACAAGTGACTGATTTTGACATCTGCTTTTGGTTTACTTACCCCTTGGAATAGAGCAGAAGAAATAAACTTTGATTCAAAAAAGTTATTACAAGCAGTATGAAGATTCCTTGGAAATCTGGGAATGGAACCACCATTTGACCCAGCTATCCCTCTCCTCAGACTATACACAAAGGACTTAAAAACAGCATACTACAGGGACACAGCCACATCAATGTTTATAGCAACACAATTCACAATAGCTAAACTTTGGAGCCAACCTAGATGCCCTTCAGTGGATGAATGGATTAAAACAAATGTGGCATATATACTCAGTGGAATTTTACTCAGCAATAAAAAAGAATAAAATCATGGCATTTGCAGGTAAATGGATGGCATTGGAGAAGATAATGTTAAGTGAAGTTAGCCAATCCCCAAAAAACAAATGTCGAATGTTTTCCCTGACATAAGGAGGCTGACTTATAGTGGGATAGGGAAGGAGAACATGGGAGGAATAGATAAATTCTAGATAGGGAAGAGAGATGGGAGGGAAAGGTACGGGATAGAGGATTAGCAAGGATCGTGGAATGTGATAGACATCATTATCCAAAGTACATGTATGAAGACATAAATGGTGTGAACATACTTTATATACATACAAACAGAGGTATGAAAAATTGTTCTATATGTGTAATAAGAAATGTAATGTATTCTGCTGTCATGTATTTAAAAAATAAAATAAATAAAATAAATAAAAATAAAATAAATAAAATCAATAAAAAATAAAAAAGTTATTACAAGCAACAATGTTTACCTAGACTTCCAATTATTGTTGAATGCTTTTTGATAATATTAATTAGTAAATAATATTGTATGTTCATTCTGGAATATTCTAAAAAATTCTAAAACAAATTCTCCAAAGGCCTTACCAAGGTGTGTGGCATTTAGGGTCAATCAATCATGATCAAAAATGTTTCCTCTTTCTTGGAAAATATTATATTCTATTACCTATCAGGGTATTAAGGGGAGGAAAATCATGTAATATGAGAAAAACCAACACGATACTGAGGGAGGGATGCTATATTATTGAGGGTAGGGTGGTAATATTTGTGAGCTGATTATAATAAAATTAAAGCCTTTCTCTAGGATTCTGAGACAACTTCATTTCTAATACTGTCCTCAAGTCACTGCTCACCTGCCTTCTATATGAGGTGTTGGTATATTTAGAAAGCTGAGGGTTAGGGAGAGAGATTATTTCTTCTCAGTTTCCACATCGAATAGTCCCTCTCAGGTTAAGTGCCAACATCTATGTGGAAAAATAACACTGTCTATTGGTGATAGTCCTATCTAAGAGGGAATATCCAATCCCAAAATATATTGTTATATTGTGTGCATGTATGAATATGCAACAAGAAATCTCATCATTATGTACTACTATAATGCATCAATACAAATGTGGGAATAAATATAATCAGATTAAAAAAGAGGCAATCTCCACCTTGATGGTGGGATTACAGCCTCTTAGGGCTAAATAAAGTAGTAGTTCTCTCTAGTGAATAACCAACCACTTCCAACCCTAACAATCTCCATCCCTTCCGAAGTTTCTTCCTGTATGGATAGGCACCATAAAAATAAGCAAGTGTCCAAGCATTTATTATAAAACAATCAACAGAGTTACAACAAAGGGGGAAATGTTGCCGTGGATTGGGTCTTTATATCCATTCATGGCTCTGTGTTTGCAGCATGCATGGTCTCAGGACATGGAATTTCTCCTACAAAGGAAAGCAAAGGGTCAGCTTATCCTGAGGGAACTTTTGAGTTAGTTCTGATTTATCAGAAATGGGAAACAATTTGGAGGAGATAATCAGAGGGTGAAATATTGGAGAATAGTTCTTACCCAAAGCATCTTACAAAACAATCCATAATTCTCCTAAATGGGGACTTCTAAGGCTCACGGGGAGCAGCAGTTTGGCTTGGTATGCCACTGTCTTCAAATTGGTTCTGCATAATCTCAATCAAGACAACAAAGGCTACAGGTTCCTCATCTGGGTCATTGATTGACTGCAGAAAGAAAGGAAATTTCCTCACTCTAGTAGTCCCTATCAGGTCTGTCATTTTTCTCTTCATCTAGCCCTGGGAAGCATTCCCAGGATCCTTCCCTCAGAAAAGCTTCACTGTGTGTAACAGATCTGGTGGAGGGTTTCTGAAGCCTGTGATGGGAACTAAGGTAAAGATATCTGTCCCTCAATATCCTACTGCCACCAGGTCTTTGAACTAGGAGAGTTCACCCCCATTGGAGATTGGGTTAATTTTAGTTGGAAATTAGAAAACAATCTAAGCAGTGTTGCACCCATTCAGCCTAATGTCATAAACAACAATTTAATTACTACATTCACTAGCTTCATCTTATTTCTATACTTTTAATAGGAAAGGTCCTCATGCCATTCCTCTGGGCACAGATCCTACCTGAAAAATAAGTACAAACACTGATTTCTCTATTAGAATAGAAAACCTTTTTCTGTAACAATTGTGGGGTCTGTCAAACAGATTAATGTGATGATAAAATAAATCAATGTTAGAGAATATTCACCTACACATTTCAGAGCCCTTTAAATGTTCTAAGATCATTGGTTCAATTGATACTCTCTGCTCCACTTAAGGTGTCTCCTGAAGAGAACTACACAGAAACTGCTGATCTTGGCCTATTCAGTTGCCACCCTTTCACTTTGTAGGCCTTTGACTATTCCATTTCTTTCTGTCCTCACAGTGAATCTCCATGATTTTAGAAACTTTCTTAGCCTGATCTCAAAGTTCACATTGTATTAAAATGATGATGTGCCATTTTTCTCCAAAAAAATAAGTTAAAAAGAGAAAATGGAGAATTGTTCTGTTCTCCTCTCATCCACTGATAGAATAAGTACAGAACTGCAAAATCCAGATCACATAATATGAAAGGAAAAATTACCATGAATAAAAATAATAAAACACCATATCCTAAGTTAAAACAGAAAGAACACAATTTAGTCTTGTGTTCCCATTCTTTAACCTTTTATACCTTGGAGGTCCAGGAATTGCGTGGAAATCCTCTCCCTCTGGCTCCTGAAACACAAGATACTAGTTAAGAAAGCCAGCCCCCCTTTTTTTAATGATATGTGCCTTTTTAGTCCCTCAATATTACCTCCTGTGTTGTATGTGAGCCCTAGTAAGTCAAGAAAATGAAGAGTATAAAACTGAATTTACTGGCCAGAATATTGGATTCAAAGTCAAGAGATGGAATTTCCCAGAGCACAGCTGATCACAAACCACACATCTTGGATAAAAAAGTATCACATTAATCAGCTCTTTCAACTAGCTAAAAGAACAATTGGTTTGCCACCCTCACATTGGTATGTGTAAACATACACTAATCTTGGCCCAAGGCCTGTTGATAGAAATAAAATATAGGAAACTGCAGCAAAGTCACACATGTTATTATGAAATGATAAATAACATACTTTCAATCAGTGGGATGGTCAGTATTATTTCAGTGAGAGGTTTTATAATAACTGTTTTGGGAAAATCAAGGTGACTTCTCATTATTTTTATATGAACTTGAATATGTATCACAATCAAAATATTGTTTTATAATTAAGATCCCAGTTTTTATAGGTGCACATCAGAAAGGAGAGAGCATGCCAATATCTTACAGCAATACATTTTTCATGTATGTTGGAGAGGATGAATAGGTGATTTATATGTTCCTTTTTAAACTTTTTGATGTTTTTATAATAAAAGGAAAATGTAATTTGTATATTGAAGATATTTTTCCATATTTTCTATGTTTATAACTGTTTACTCTCTCTTGGTTCTTAACTAGGAAATTTTTGTCTGTTAAACTGTAGTTACTAGAGGAAAAAAAATAGGTGAGCTAATAAAAATCACCTGAATTGCATTTTTCAATAATACAGCTATCAATCTTCTTTACTGCCTCATTGTTTCAATAGTATATGCATGTATATTGTAAAATAAGACTTCATGGAGATCTTAATTCACATAAAACATAAAAATCATTTATGAGAGATAGGGGTTTAATTTCATTTTGTTACATATGGATTTCCAGTTTTCCCAGCACCATTTGTTGAAGAGGCTATCTTCTCTCTAATGTACATTTTTGGCATCTTTGTCTAATATAAGATAACTGTAATTATGTGGGTTAGTCTCTGTGTCCTCTATTGTGTACCATTAGTCTACAAGTCTATTTTGGTGCCAATACCATACTGTTTTTGTTACTTTTGCTTTGTAGTATAGTTTAAGGTCTGGTATAGTGATGCCACTTGCCATTCTTCTTGCTAAGGATTGATTTAGCTATTCTGGGTCTCCTATTTTTCCAGATGAATTTCATGACTGCTTTTTCTGTTCCTATGAGGAATGTCATTGGGATTGAAAGCAGTATGGAGAATCCTTGGAAAACTGGAAATGGAACCACCATTTGACCCAGCTATCCCACTCCTCCGTCTATACCCAAAGGACTTAAAAACAGCATACTACAGGGACACAGCCACATCAATGTTTATAGCAGCACAATTCATAATAAATACACTGTGGAACCAATGTTAGATGCCCTTTGATAGATGAATGGATAAAGAAACCGTGGAATGGGCTGGAGCTATAGCTCAGTGGTAGAGCACTTACTTGCCTCACATATGTGAGGTACTGGGTTTGATCTTCAGCACCACATAAAAATAATTAAATAAAGATTTAAAAAAGAAACTGTGGTATATATTCAATGGAATATTATCCAGCATTAAAAGAGAATAAAATCATGGCATTTTCAGGTAAATGGATGGAGTTGAAGGATATAATGCTAAGTTAGCCAATCCCCAAAAAACAAATGCCAAATGTTTTCTCTGATTTAAGGATGCTGATTCATAATGTGGTTAAGGGGGTATTGGAGGATTAAATGAACTCTAGAGAGGGCAAAGGAGAGGAAGAGAAAGAGAGTGGGCATGGGACTAGGAAAGACTGTGGAGTGAGATGGACATCTTTACCCTAAGTACATATATGAAGACATGAATGGTGTGACTCTACTTTGTGTACAACCAGATATGAAATATGAAAAAATGTGCTTTATATGTGTAATATAAATTGAAATGCACTCCATTGTCATATATAACAAATTAAAATAAAAATTATTTATGAGATTTTTTTGAAAACATAATTCATTTAGTTGACCTCTTCAATCTAAACCTCTTTTCTGATTAAAAATGCTACATATGCTGTGTGTTGGAAGAGAAGCAAATGCTTTAGAAATCATGAGAGAATATAAAGATGTTAATATAACCAGCATTGCCAATTTCCAGCCAGTAGTCTTAAGTAATTACTGTTAACAGGTTACCATGACAACCCTGAATGTGGAACTGAGGCTTCCCCAATCACTCCTATCTAATCTAGGGTCTGGGCACTCTGGTGGGACAGTGATTCCATACCAATGTCTTCATACTGATATTTTTAATCATGATGATTAATAGGCACAGCCAACTAACCTTTTCCTGATCTCTTGCGTGGGTCTGAAAAAAAAAAAAACTGAACAGGAAGGTCAGAATTCATGAATCAGTCCACAAATTGTGGACTGTTGTTTCCCTCAAAGTTGTATCCTTGACACTTCAATACTATTGGCTCTCTGATAGAATTTGAATATTAGAAAGGCCATTTAAGAAGTGTGGCCTACTGACTATACTGGTTGTATCTCTCTATGTCTTGCCGAGGCATGAAAATATTTCTGGATCACCTTTATTTTAAACTAATTCTGGTAGCATGTACAAAGACAGTCACTGACTAATCCCAAGGCTTTCTGGAAGATCAGACACCGTTCACAGGCTGATAAGACAGCATCAGTAAAACAGATGTCTCTGCCTAGATGTTAGATATCAGTGAGTTTTCTGGCAGCTGAAAGGGCTAGTGTGGCCTGGTATAGTCTGGTAAACATTCAGAGTTCTGAATTTCACCTAATTCTCTTGGAAATTTTCTCATATGCTGTTCTCTATGTGTAATATGTACAAATTTACAGCTTTCATAAATAAGTACAGAATATAAGCCTCCCATGTTCTGTTGGCTTCAGGGAAGAATATGTATGGCTGAGTGGATCTTAGAATGGATATAGGGGTTTAAGTATTCCTTTAATAAACTTTAAAACAATTCTGTTGTTTTCATACTTACCCCATGCCCCTCTCCTCAGAGATGACCGCCTTCTCCACTTCCTCAACATGCCTGAGATTCCGTGGCTCCAATCTGCCTGCTCCTCATTGGCTGTAGAAGAACATTGCATCATAGTAGGACTTCTGGAGAAGACACAGCAGTAACTCTTGGTAGACGTGGATCTCTGTGCCAGACCTTATGTTAATATTAGTGTCTTGGTTTAGTTGTGCCCTTTTTCCTGATCTCTTCTGTAATGTTTATCTGCCACCCACCTGGAAATATAGTGAGGCATAAAGGGATTCCTTCCCTTTGGGAAAGTCTGTTTACAGAAGGGAATGAAAGTCAAATACATTCACCATCAGCAAAAAAATAATAGACGAGGTGTATTGATACAACACAGGACTATTTTTCATTTCTTACATATTTCACTATAGGGTTGTGTCTGTGACACAGGATTTTTTTTTTTTTTTGTAATGGGGATTGAACTCAGGGTTGCTTAACCACTGAGCCAGATTCCCAATTCTTTTTTATGTTTCTTTAAAATTTTGAGAAAGGGTCTCACTAAGTCCTTAGGGTCTCACTAATTTGCTGAGGCTGGTCTTTAACTTACAATCCTCCTGCCTCTGGCTCCTGAGTTGCTGGGATTACAGGTGTGTACCACCACACCTGGCTGTGTCTCAGGATTTTTACACATCATTACTCCTTTTGTTCCTGCCTTATGTGTCTGTATTGTCCAGTTTCATGGTACTGAAACAAAGTATATACCTATGTATGTATTTAACTATTCCTCGGCAGCTTGCCCAGTGGAAGTAAATTCTGTGGCAACATGGAATTTTATTATTTATTTCTAGTTATATAACATTAGGATTAATTTTGACACAATTACAGAAGCATGAAATATAGTTTGCTCTAATTCATCCCCAGTACGTTCTCTTTCACTCCTTCCTCCCTGCCCCTGTTCCCTTCCCTCTACTCTACTGATATTTCTCCTATTTACTTACAGTTTTTAGATATTAGTGCTTTGTGGATACATACAATGGTGAGATTCACTGTGGTATGTTCATATATGTACATAGTAAAATTAGGTCAGATTCATTCCACTGTTCTTCCCTTATTCTGTTCCTCCTCCCTCTTCCTCAATCCCCTTCCTCTACTTCATTGATCTTTCTACTATTTTAAGAGAATCCCTCCTTTTCTTCTTCTTTTCCCTCCTCACATTCTGGGCTTGGCTTATTTTACATAGTACGATGGTCTCAAGTTCCATCCATTTACTGGCAAATGTCATAATTTTATTCCTCTTTATGTCTGAGTAATACTCCATTATGTATGTTGGTTTCATAGTTTGGCTATTATGAATTGTGCTGCTATAAACATTGATATTGCTGTATTCCTATATTATGCTGATTTTAGATCTTTTGGTTGTGTACCAAGGAGTGAAATAGTTGGTTCATGTGGTGGTTCCATTCCTAGTTCTTTGAGGAATCTCTGTACTGCTTTTCAGAGCAGTTTGCACAATTTGCAGTCCCACCAACAATGTACGAATGTACCTTCCCCTTCATATTCACCAACAATTATTTGTTTGTTTGATAATTGCCATATTGACTGGAATGAGATAAAATTTCTGCTGGCAGCTGGAAGTTTGCCAAAGGGGCCCCAGCAAACTTCCAGCTGCCAGCAATTTCAATGTAGTTTTGATTTGCATTTCCCTGATTGTTAGAGATGTTGAACATTTTTAAAATATATTTATTGGTCGTTTGTATTTCTTCTTTTGAGAAGTGTCTGTTTAGTTCTCTTGCCCATTTATAAACTGGGTTATTTGTTCCATTGCTATTAATTTTTTTGAGTTCTTTATATATTCTGGATATTAATCCCCTGTCTGAGAAGCAGGTGGCAAAGATCTTCACCCATTCTATATACTTTCTCCTCACACCTTTAATTATTTCTTTTGCTGTGCAGAAACTTCTTAATTTGATGCAATACCAGTTATTGATTTTTAAAAAATTTTATTTCTTGTGCTTTAGGAGTCTTGTTAAGGAAGTCAATTTCAGTGCCAGTATGTTGGAGTGTTGGGCCTACATTTTCTTCTAGCAATTTCAGAGTTTCTGGTCTAATTTCTAGGTATTTGATCCACTTTGAGTTGACTTTTGTTCAGGGCGAGAAATAGGGGTCAAGTTTCATTCTTCTACCTATGGTTTTCCAGTTTTCTGAGCACATTTGTTAAAAAGGTTTTTTTTTCTTCAACGTAGCAACATGGACCTCTGATAGAAATCTTCCTCTGTGGGTAATTTATTTCTGAACCCAGTATCTCAAAAGTACAATCTGGTTTAACACATACAAAGCCATATCTATTCTCATCCTCTTATGATTATATCAACCAAATGTTCCTATACCCAATAGCCATTGAACATTAGCATGTTATTCTGGGTTAAGATTATGTGTATTTTCTCACTGAAAAAAATAAATTTCAAACATGCACAAGAACCTATGGTCTCCCTTTCCTTAAAAAAGCTTCAGAATTATATCAATAGGCAAAAAGAAACAGTGACCCCCCCATAATTGGCCTCCTAGATATAACTTTTACTTTCTCTCAATGTATTGCCAATTAAAGTGTCTGACACACAATTGGCCTTTGTTGTTCCTTTCCAGTTATATCTTGAATTATCAATTATTTAGATAATTTCAGTTATACCAAGAATTGTCTAAAGGATTTTATGACTGCATACACACACACACACACACACACGTATTTTGTACCGGGGATTGAACTCAGTGGTATTCCACCACTGCACCACACCCCCAGCCCTATTTTGTATTTTATTTAGAGACAGGGTCTCACTGAGTTGCTGAGTGCCTTGCTGTTACTGAGGCTGGCTTTGAACTTCAGATCCTCCTGCCCCTTGCCTCCCAAGCCACTGGGATTACAGGTGGGCACCACCACATCTGGCTAAAACATAATTTTGGTCTGAATTAAATCCCAAAGTTAACAAAGAGCACTTGAGAATAAAAACCAAAGAAGTGAAGTAAAATATATTAACATTATATCTGTCCCTCTAACAGGCACTAAGATTGAAGCCCAAATCAGACCTGTTTTAAGGGAACCCAGTTTAATGAGCCTTCACAACTCTTTCTTTCTGTTCCAGCTCTCCTCTCAAGGCCTATACATGATTTCTTAGTATATTATACAATAGACTGAATGATTACTTGAAATATTATTTCATTCTCTTGCAGTAAAAGATAACCAAGTACTCAGACAGGTTGTACCAACCTTTCCTTAAAGTGAGAATTCAAATGTAGTTGTACACATGCCCCAAATTTCTTTATATGTCAAAGCATAATCAAATTTCAGAACTTTGGTTTTCTTTATTAAATTGCATATGTGTGAAAAGGAGGAGTGAAACATATTGCATGGTGTTGAGTGAAGATTCCATGTATTCTGATATTGTTTCAAACTAACGGTTCTGCATCAACTGCCTGTGGTGTGCCAGGCATTGCGTGATCTTCTTTTCTTGCATGAACTCACTTACTCTTCACAACTCAATCTAGAATGTGTTAGTATCCTTATTTTCTTATTCAGGATGCTGAGGTTCATCTCTATGAAGCAGCTTGCCCAGTCCCCTGTAATAGTAAATGCCTGAGCCAGGAATTATCTAAAGGATTTTATGATTGCATATAGTGTTCTATTTGAAGGATGAATAAATCTGAGTGTTAACTAGAAGAAACCTCTCAGTCCAAAGGGACATATAGGACCTCCATTGTCACCATCTGCAAGAGGTGTTGTTAGGTGGGTACTCATACATATGGGCATGATTTAGTGTGGTCAGAGGGAAAGTGACATGATTTGAAACTGCTGGTAGAACTCAAGGCTATAGATTCAGAGGAAGGACCATTTGTTTAATTTTTTTATTTCAATATTGTCAAGACACTTAATGTTGAAAAGAGTGACAATACAAGTATTCTCATTTAGAAAGTTTTTTATATTTATTTTTTAGTTTTAGGCGGACACATCTTTATTTTATTTTTTTTAATGTGGTGCTAAGAATCGAGCCCAGTGCCTCACGCATGCTAGGAAAGCGTGCTACCACTTGAGTCACATCCCCAGCCCTCATTTAGAAAGTTTTAACAGAAATACATGCAGCATTTCATCATTTAGAAGAATGTTAGCTCATGGGTTCCGGGAAGTATTTCCATCCTGAAAACTTATCTGATTACTTGGGAGTTTCTTTAGGATTATCCACTGGTTGATTTCCGGAGAGAAACTGCAATATAGTATTTAGAGGCACAAACAATAAAGCTGGGCTTCTTGTTCTGAAATGCTAGAGTCTGCCACTTACCAACTGTATGGCTTGGCAAGTTATTTCTCCACTCTTCTATTTATCACCAAAATAAAGATAGTAATACTACCTCCCTCCAAGAATTTCTGGGAGCATGAAATTAATAAATATGTGTATACTATTTATTAGAATGATATAAAAGTGTTATGGCCTCTTATTACAGATATATATGTATGTATGTATGTATATATCCCCTTTTGTGTGTTAATCAAGTGATTTGGCTTCCATGATTTCCACATGTTCTTTCATGCAGTGATTTCACAAATGTATATTATTACTAATATGACCTTGCCAATAACACCAAAGCTTGAAAAAATAGCTTTTAGAGCACTGAGAGGAAAGAAGAACCTACTTATAAGACTTTTACTTAGGGTGGCTTTGGGCAACAGGAAATCAGCCAGCTTAATACAACAAATATTTCTGTGTTTCAGGCATTCTTTTGGCATTTGAGGTAGAATAGGGAACAAAGCAGTCACAGATCACTGACCTCATGGGTCTTACATGTTAATGGGTATAGAAAAAATCATAAAATAAATCAGTAAATTTAATAGTTTTAAGAATATGATCAGTAATATGGAGGAAATAAGGCATTTATCCTTTTAGAGGTAGAGAAGAGTATGAAGATACTCCTTGAGGTCTTGCCTATTTGGTCACAAGGTATATGTTTATTTGAATGGTTTAAGGAAGCACTGTGTGAGACAATAAAGAGAACCATGAATGTGAAAAGCCTATATGACTATTACATATCTGTTGGGACCAGAATGCATTGTATTTTGTAAAGACAGTATGCTTTGAACCTGCAATGAAAAACCAAATGGACTTAAATAGGGTTCTAAAATTAGATCTTCCTGAAAGTGTGATGTCAGTAGGAGATCATACTAGGAAGTTCCAGGCTCCTGCTCCCCCATAAAAACATTCAGAAAAAATATGGACCAAAGTAGTTTTGTAAGGACTCTAGGAACCAGTTAAGGAGATGCAGTAACCAAGTGAATCTCCAACCAGAAAAAAGGTATATTCAAAATAGTAAAAAAAAAAATCAGTGGCATTTCTACTCTGTGAATTTAGTAAGAATCTGCCTCTGGAACCAACTTGTCAATTGCATTTCACTACTGTTCTTACAAATCCCTGTGTCCCATCATGTCCCTGGTGCAGTACAACATGATCAGGAGGAGGCCTCCCAATTGCCAGGTCCTCCCTTGGGATGGAAGGGAAAGAGAGAAACTTGTTGCAACATTCCAACTGGCTTGGGGACTATCTGAGGTACTGTCTTGCTTGGCCTGGAGCATTGGGCCAACAGTGGGATGGTAACATAGTTTGGTTAGCAGTTTGGAGGCCACTGAAAACAATGGCAGCTACTGGGCCACATGTGAATTTCAGGGGGACTATAGACAGGTATGTCCCTGGGAGTAAGATATTGTGGGCAAAGGAATATGATAAGGTCCTGAGAAAAGCCTGATCATGTAAGGCCCTTACAGACCAGCAATCTTAACTAACTCTAGGAGAAATCCATGGTACTTACAAGTTGTAAATCCAGGTTGGATATTTGATCTTAAAATGACTCCTCTGCTCCAAAGAAGTTACACGCTTTGTACCTCTCTAAATTCCCAGAGCAGAAACCACCAGAAGAGTCATTGCTATATACATTGGCATAATGGTTATCAACTGAATATGGATCTTGTCAGAAGCCTGGGCCAGTGCACACCTTGCTGGCCAAAAAACAGCCCTCTTAGTGTCCTGCAACTTCAGAACCAGTAGGTGCCACAGTCACAAACCTGATGCCTACCAACACCCACACCCCAGGAACTGGGGAGGATCTCCTCCCCAGACACAATTTTGGACTGTATGCACAATTGTAAAAATCCCAGTTTCACCCACGCCTGTTTATCTAGAGCTAGGAAAATTCCTGACCAACTTTCATGGTTTGGGAAGCTCAGCTGCTAGTGGTCTCAGCCACTGCCAACCAGTATCTGTGCTTTCACAGCATTATCTAGAGGAGGTTCTCTTTCCACCTAGTATCCTTGAGATGATAAACACTGCTGAAAGATCCTAGTCTCACTCATGCTTATGCATTAGGAGTTGAGAGGTCTCCCACTCTGGTTCCAAAGCTCCAGGAACTCAGCTGGTGGCGGTCCTTGATGCTACCAACAACTGTGCTCATCTGGTGTGATCTAGAAAGGGTCCTCTTCAAAGCCCACAACCTTAGGACTTTAGACACTGCTACAAAACCCCAGTTCCACCTATGTCAGTGTATTAGAGCTGGGAAAGTTCCCACCTGGGCCTCGATGCTCCAGAAACAGCGACCAACAGCTCTGAACACTGCCAATGCCTGCACTCAACTAGAGAGATCTGGGACGGTCTCAAAAACAAGTCATGGCCTTGTGACTGCAGCTTCTGATGCAAAAAGCCTTGGCATCATTCAAGTTTGTCCCTGGGACCCAGGAGAAGAGTCCATTCATGTTCTGAAGCTATAGGAGTGTAACTGTCAATCCCACAAACCTCATCCCCACAGAGTTTCCCTACTGGACCTACAAACAATCTACAGAGGAAAGACAAGTTGTAAGTGGTTTCATTGTTTAAAGATCCTCTTCAACAAATATAAGCTTACATTGATGATGAGAGGGAAACAAAACATAAAATAAATTAATTAAATTGCAAATTGGAAAGTACTTAATTCTGGGTTGAAAAATTAAAACAGGTCTATAGGTATATAGTGATTTTTAATAGTGTATGTGTAAATGTGTCCCTCAATGAGAAGATAATTTTTAGTAAGGTAGTCAGGGAAGGCATCATTGAGAAGGTAATATTGGATCAATGATTTGTGGAGGTTAGGGTTGTCGTACTCACTGAATTTGAGAAAGAAGAAGGAATCCAACATGACTTTTGTGAGTATCAGTGAGAAAGGAGTGGAACATGCTGCCAGATGCTGTGAAATCTTGTAGAACATGGTATAGGATGCACCTAGATAATTCAGCCTGTATCCATGTTGAAAAATGAGTCTCAAAACAGTTGTGTGTTATATCAGCACATATCAGGACTCTTGGAATAACTGAGCAAATAAGTAATGTCTTTTATCCTCTTAGTCAAAATTAAATGAAGATTTCTGTTCACAGTTTCTTATAAACATTTCAATAGTGTGTATATTCTTTTATTAAAATGACTACTTCTTATTTTTTTTACAAATTTGTTCTTTTCATTTAATATATTTTAGACATCCTACTATGTCATTTCTTGTACATAAATCTAATTTTTTAACAATTGTATAGTGTTTTACAGTAGGGATATGCTACAATTCAGTTAATATGCTAAAATCTCAGTGAGATGTCTGTTGATTTAAATTGTTTGAATTTTCTGATATTGATGTCATAAATATCCTTGGGCATACACTGTAACATAGTCTATCTCTGTGAGGAATTAGTGAAAAGTTAAATGTGTTGTTTTCATTTTGAAATTTCTTTTCACATACCCCCCCCACCAAGTACAGTCATTGATCTCTAATCACACTTCTGAAAAGACTCACCCAACTCCTCAGGTAAGGGGAGAGAGAGGCCCTACAGACTGACCTACAGGTCTCATGGGGAAGCTCAGTTCCTCCAAAGTAGTCAGCACAGAGAAGATAGGTAAGGTTCTTATTGAAGTGGGATTGAAGTGGGTACTCAAGATTATGTTCTCCCCTTGACAAGCTGAAACATTAGAGCCACTCACCGTGCACAGCTGAAGGTCCCATTTAGTACTCAGTGAGATTCATCCCCTGGCCATATTATATATGCACCATCTGTTATGGTTTGGATGTGAGGTGTCTCCCAGAAGCTCATGTGTGGGACAATGCAAGATGGGTTAGAGTAGCAGTGATTGGATTTTAAGAGCATTGATCCAATCAGTGAATTAATCCCATGATGAAGATTAACTGAATGGTAACTGAAGGTGGGTATGGTGTGGTTGGTGGAGGTAGGTCACTGGGGGCATGGCTATGGGGTATATATTTTATATCTGGAGAGTGGAATCTTTCTCTGCTTTCTGATCATCATGTGAGCTGCTTCCCTTCACCACACTCTTCTGCCATGATCTCTAAACCTCACTTTGAGCCTTGAGGAATGGAGCCAGCTGTCTATGGACTGAGACCTCTAAAACTGTGAGCTCCCAAATAAAATTTTCCTCCTCTAAAATTGTTCTGATCAGATCTTTTAGTCACAGCAATGATCACTGACTGAAACACCAATTTAGTGGGATTCAGTGGCAGTCTTAATGAGAACCCCCTCACATTGTCTAAAAACACTTCCTCCTTTTCCTTTCTTCCTGTATCCCCTTAATCCCATTCCTATCTGGATATTTCCCTACCACTCCACTGAAAGTTAGAAGTTGATTGACCAATAGTTAAAGAACAAATTATATTGAATTTTCTTAATTTCATCTATGACTAAATATTTGCATAAAATTATAGGTTTTATAAATTGCTTCACAGCTTAAGAAAAATGAGGTTTTCAAATAAAATTCAAAGAATTAAAGTCATATATGTTATACAGTTATATATATATATATATATATATATATATGAGATATATATATATGATATATATATATATATAGGAGATATATATATAGGAGATATATATATATATATATATATATATATATATATGAGATATATATATAGGAGATATATATATATATGATATATATAAGAGATATATATAGGAGATATATATATATATATATATATATATATATATATATATAGGAGATATATATATATAAGATATATATATATATATATACACACACACACACATACCATATAACTTCTGTGATGATTTAAATATTATGTGACCTTCAAAAGCTCATGTGTGAGACCATGCAAGAATTTGAAGAGGTGAAATGATTAGATTATGAGAGGTGTAACCTGATTAGTGAGTAAATCCCCTGATACGGATTAAATGAGCAGTAACTATAGGCAGGTAGGTTATGACTGGATAAAATAGGTCACTGGGAATGTGCCTTTGGGGTTTATATTTTCTCCTTGATAAGTGGGTCTCTCTCTGCTTCTTGGTGATCATGTCCTAAGATGCTTTCCTTCTACCATGATGTTCTGCCTCACCTTGAGCCCAGAGCTATAGAGTCAGCTGGTCAAGGACCAAACCTCTAAAACTATGAGCCAAAATTAACTTCCCCCTCTACATTGTTCTTGTCATGTTTTTTGGTCATAGTAGGTGAAAAAGCTAAAATATCTTCACATTGGCTTCTACCTGTGCAATCTCTGTTCTAGTGTTCATAAATTCA
Organism: Marmota monax; assembly: GCF_021218885.2. Classification (NCBI taxonomy): domain Eukaryota; kingdom Metazoa; phylum Chordata; class Mammalia; order Rodentia; family Sciuridae; genus Marmota; species Marmota monax. The sequence goes on along the minus strand of NW_026694444.1, from coordinate 34,278 downwards.
ATTAGTCTCCCCTAAACCACCAAAAAATGTCCAAATTTTCAGAGAAGAAAAACCCTGCATGTTCCTAAGTGTCAGTTTTGTTCACTTGTGGAAGTAAAGGTCTGCCATCAGGTAACAGTGCAGAATATGACCCCACAAAGAATGCAAACACATTTTACTTTAGTTTTCCAAAGTTAACTTGGGGTTCACTCAGCTCTGGGGAAGCTTCTGAAGTCCTTGCTCTCTAAGATGTTCCAGTGGTATGTCTAGGGCCTATGTCCAGGGTTCCTGAATTCTGTGGTGGTATTTAAATGTAGGGAGATATGTTCACGAGGGATGGGGGACCCCCTCTCCCTCTTTGCCTCTGTTCACAGCAGCAGGAACTTTTTGCAGGAGGAGGAACAAGTTTTATCTTTCATTTTCTCAATATGGTGACATCTGTGATAATAAAGGAACATTTTGTCAGTAGGAGAGTAGAGATACCGGAAATCTCAGGACAGCACTGGGTAATTTTGCTAACCTTCATATCTTGCCAAGAAACAATTCCCTGAATTATAAAGGCTTACAGGTCACTCTCACCCACTAGCTTGCAGGGAATGCTGGTAGCTTGCACTATCTGATGAGAAATTTTCTTTCTTTTAGAATCTACTTGCTCAAGAAAATAATGAGTCTCTGAAAGTGCAACTAATCAAACTCAGGCTTCATTTCTGTTCATTTTCGGGTGAAGGTAGGAAACAGCATGGGATTAAAAATTATATCTCACAAAGGCACAACAGGTAGCTGCAAATTTATCACTGTCCCAGAGTTGCAGGACAATGGAATTGGGACAGCTGGATATGATTTTATTGGTAACTATGTCCAGTTATTTGGTTTTACAAATGGAAAATTGAGACCCAGAGAGATAAAAGAAACTATCCAAAGTTGCACAAAATTGTACAAAGTAGCACTGGTTCACCAGCTCTGTAAAAATGTATCGTGATGCTCTATTTTATTGAATCCCTTGAAACTACCCTCTAACACTGATACCAAGTTTGTTCCCTGTTTACCAACTAAATCTCATAATACTATGTCTTTATACATCTTTATACATGATATATCTACTCTTCTACACCAGAGGATCTCAACTGAGGAAAATTTTTTCCCCAGAGGACATTTGGCGACATCTGACATTTTTGGTTATCAAAATGGAGGCAATAAATTACTGGTGTGTAGTGGTTACAGACAAGTTATGTTGCTAAACATTCCTCAATGCACAGGTATTTCACTCAAAGCAAAAAATTTTCTTTCCTAAAATGTCAACAGTGCCAAGTTTGAAAAATCCCCATCTATGCACATCAGCAAGCACACACACAGAGCTTCAGTCATATACTTGCTTTTATTTGCACAGCGTAACTCATCCCTGTCTTTATAATTTTGCAAATGTCAGAAGCAAGCAAAGAAAAAAAAGTATGGAAATATTTGCAAAACATATGGCACACATAATGTGAAAAAATGAGCCATTTCAAAGAGAAAGACTGAGCCAAGAATAGAAATAGGCAATAAACCAAAAGGAAAAGTACAAATATGCAATGAAAACAGATAAGAATAAATGCTGTTGGTCTATTAATCAAAGAACTAGAACCTCCATTACTATTTGGTATGGAGGTGAAGGAACTATGCTACATAGAGTGACTTAGATTTTAAAGGCAGAAGAGAGGCTGCTAATGGTATGGATACACTGCAGTGAAAAACTTTGCTCTGCCACATAGCTTTTACATTCTTATTCCTACCTCAACCCTGCTTACCCTCCACTCCCATAAACATGTTTCACGTTTCCCCAGTTGCTCCTTTGATTCCATCACCATTAATCTGTACCACCATTAGGCCCTGAAGCAAGGCAGATCTGTTCCAAGGCCTCTGGGAAGTAGGTTGTTTTTAGCACATGCTTGCCTTGCTTCTTGTGTCAACCTTTAATTAGCAGTCCACCTAGGAAATGAATTTGGAGAATATAATATGATTATAGCATTACAATATAGTGATCTTTCAAATTTTATAGAAATCTTTCAAGTACAAAATATGAAAAATATGGCTAACCTGGTAGGAAATTGAGCAAAGGACACAAAGAAGTAATTGACAAAAGAAACAAAATATCTGAAAATGGTTGGGGGTGGTGCATAAATTAACTTAGATCAAATAAATGTTAACCAAAACAATGTTACCAAATCAGAATGCAGCCTGCCAAGCAGGAACTATGTGATGGCTTTTGGCAGCTTATGGGAATGTGCTACACAAGTAGTTGGCTGAAAAGGGAAGCAAAATTGCAAAGTACTCAGATCTCACTTCTTGCCTCACCCACACCAGGTGGGTGTGCTACCACTTGAGCCACATCCCCAGCCCTTGGTGGCAGTCTTAAAGGTGGTACATAGCATGGGCTGGGAATGTGGTTCAGTAGTAGAGCATTTACTCAGAATGAGTGAGGTCCTAGATGTAATCTCCAACATTGCAATAGATTTAAAAAAAAATGGTAGCATGCTTTGTCCCTGATTCTTGACAGAGCAGATCAAACCATCATTGTTTTATCTCTTCTAATCTATCTAGGGAATACCTGAAGGACTGGTACAAGGTGTTTTTTTTTCTGTTTTCCTAATTCAGAATACATTCAAGGTAGAAAATGATGAGTGTTGCTCAAAAATATTGTAAGGCAAAGTAAATTCTGATGTTTCTAATATATGGTTGGGAAAAATAATAGCATAAAGCTGAGGGTGGAAAATCTAAGGGGAGGGGCTGTGGGTATAACTCAGTGGTATAGCATGTGCCTAGCATGTGTAAGACTGTGGGTTCAATCCCTAGAACCACCAACTAAAACAAACAAACAAACAAAAACAGAGAGAGAGAGAGAAAAGCTGTGGAATTTCTTTAGGATACTGGGGCTTTAAAAATGCTTGCATTTTTAAATGGAGAATTTAGAAAGTTACTCCATTTTATTTCAGAATTTAGGCTCAAAATGATGTGAGAGGACACTAACCTTTCAACTTTGGCTGCACACTAGGCTCAATACAGTAGAATTATAAACTAAAGCAGAATGGTATGCAGCCTGATTAAAAGTTATAAGAATACACCAGCACAGAACCAATCTGTAAAGACATATAGCTATCCTTTGTTTGTCTATGTATTTTTTAGCTCCTGGCATTTAAGAAATCTCTGGCAAAATACTAGCTGAACAGAAGACAAAAGAACACAGACCTAACTGATTAAATGCAAAAATATTCCTTGACAAAATAGTTTAGAAAAATCACTAAAAAGTGGATGAATAAAGCCTTCTACAATCCAAAGGCAAGAAAACCTGGAGGGAAGGGAAATAATAATCTGATTTTCAGAATTAGCACATTTAATACCAAATATCCACTTTTCAATAAAAAATCAGAAAGTATATAGTAAAAGAAGAAATTACCCACTAAAAGTAAGAAAACAAATTGACAGAAAATATTCTTAGGGAAACCCAGACCTTGGGTATTGTACATCAAGATTTCATAACAAATGTCTTAAATATGATCTAAGGGATAAAGAAAAATATAGACAAAGAACTAAAGGAAATTATGAAAAAAATAAATTATTATTGAAGACCTAGAAAGAAGTGATAAAAAGGAATCAAACAAATTCTGGTGATAACAACAGACACTTCAGAAATACAGAAGATAATCAAAAATTATTTTGAATCCTTATACTCCAATAAATTAGAAGATAGTGAAGGCATAGATAAATTTCTTAAGTCATATGATCTGCCCAGATTGAGTCAGGAGGATATAGACAACCTAAACAGACCAATATCAATTGAAGAAATAGAAGAAACCATCAAAAGACTACCAACTAAGAAAAGCCCAGGACCAGATGGGTATACAGCAGAGTTTTACAAAACCTTTAAAGAGGAACTAATACCAATACTTTTCAAGCTATTTCAGGAAATAGAAAAAGAGGGAGAACTTCCAAATTCATTCTACGAGGCCAACATCACCCTGATACCTAAACCAGACAAAGACACTTCAAAGAAAGAAAACTACAGACCAATATCTCTAATGAACCTAGATGCAAAAATCCTCAATAAAATTCTGGCGAATCGGATACAGAAACATATCAAAAAAATTGTGCACCATGATCAAGTAGGATTCATCCCTGGGATGCAAGGCTGGTTCAATATACGGAAATCAATAAATGTTATTCACCACATCAATAGACTTAAAAATAAGAACCATATGATCATCTCGATAGATGCGGAAAAAGCATTCGACAAAGTACAGCATCCCTTTATGTTCAAAACTCTGGAAAAACTAGGGATAACAGGAACATACCTCAATATTGTAAAAGCAATCTATGCTAAGCCTCAGGCTAGCATCATTCTGAATGGAGAAAAATTGAAGGCATTCCCTCTAAAATCTGGAACAAGACAGGGATGCCCTCTCTCACCACTTCTGTTCAACATAGTTCTCGAAACACTGGCCAGAGCAATTAGACAGACGAAAGAAATTAAAGGCATAAAAATAGGAAAAGAAGAACTTAAATTATCACTATTTGCAGATAACATGATTCTATACCTAGCAGACCCAAATGGGTCTACAAAGAAACTATTAGAGCTAATAAATGAATTCAGCAAAGTGGAAGGATATAAAATCAACACGCATAAATCAAAGGCATTCCTGTATATCAGCGACAAATCCTCTGAAATGGAAATGAGGACAACCACTCCATTCACAATATCTTCAAAAAAAATAAAATACTTGGGAATCAACCTAACAAAAGAGGTGAAAGACTTATACAATGAAAACTACAGAACCCTAAAGAGAGAAATAGAAGAAGATCTTAGAAGATGGAAAAATATACCCTGTTCATGGATAGGCAGAACTAACATCATCAAAATGGCGATATTACCAAAAGTTCTCTATAGGTTTAATGCAATGCCAATCAAAATCCCAACGGCATTTCTTGTAGAAATAGAGAAAGCAATCATGAAATTCATATGGAAAAATAAAAGACCCACAATAGCAAAAACAATGCTAAGCAGGAAGTGTGAATCAGGTGGTATAGCGATACCAGACTTCAAACTATACTATAGAGCAATAGTAACAAAGACAGCATGGTACTGGTACCAAAACAGGCGGGTGGACCAATGGTACAGAATAGAGGACACAGAAACCAATCCACAAAACTACAACTATCTTATATTTGATAAAGGGGCTAAAAGCCTGCAATGGAGGAAGGATAGCATCTTCAACAAATGGTGCTGGGAAAACTGGAAATCCATATGCAACAACATGAAACTGAATCCCTTTCTCTTGCCATGCACAAAAGTTAATTCAAAATGGATCAAAGAGCTTGATATCAAATCAGAGACACACCGTCTGATAGAAGAAAAAGTTGGCTACGATCTACATATTGTGGGGTCGGGATCCAAATTCCTTAATAGGACACCCATAGCACAAGAGTTAATAACAAGAATCAACAAATGGGACTTACTCAAACTAAAAAGTTTTTTCTCAGCAAAAGAAACAAAAAGAGAGGTAAATAGGGAGCCTACATCCTGGGAACAAATCTTTACTTATCTATCTGAAGTGATAAGATAGAGCCCTAATATCCAGAGTATACAAAGAACTCAAAAAATTAGACAATAAGAAAACAAACAACCCAATCAACAAATGGGCCAAGGACCTGAACAGACACTTCTCAGAGGAGGACATACAGTCAATCAAGAAGTACATGAAAAAATGCTCACCATCTCTAGCTGTCAGAGAAATGCAAATCAAAACCACCCTAAGATACCATCTCACTCCAGTAAGATTGGCAGCCATTATGAAGTCAAATAACAAGTGCTGGCGAGGATGTGGGGAAAAGGGTACACTTGTACATTGCTGGTGGGACTGCAAATTGGTGCAGCCAATTTGGAAAGCAGTATGGAGATTTCTTGGAAAGCTGGGAATGGAGCCACCATTTGACCCAGCTATTCCCTTTCTTGGTCTATTCCCTAAAGACCTAAAAAGAGCATGCTACAGGGACACTGCTACATCAATGTTCATAGCAGCACAATTCACAATAGCAAGACTGTGAAACCAACCTAGATGCTCTTCAATAGACCAATGGATAAAAAAAATGTGGCATTTATACACAATGGAGTATTACTCTGCATTAAAAAATGACAAAATCATAGAATTTGCAGGGAAATGGATGGCATTAGAGCAGATTATGCTAAGTGAAGCTAGCCAATCCCTAAAAAACAAATGCCAAATGTCTTCTTTGATATAAGGAGAGTAACTAAGAACAGAGTAGGGACAAAGAGCAGGAGAAGAAGATTAACATTAAATAGGGATGAGAGGTGGGAGGGAAAGGGAGAGAGAAGGGAAATTGCATGGAAATGGAAGGAGACCCTCAGGGTTATACAAAAGTACATACAAGAGGAAGTGAGGGGAAAGGGAAAAATAATACAAGGGGGAGAAATGAATTACAGTAGAGGGGGTAGAGAGAGAAGAGGGGAGGGGAGGGGAGGGGAGGGGGGATAGTAGAGGATAGGAAAGGCAGCAGAACACAACAGACACTAGTATGGCAATATGTAAATCAATGGATGTGTAACTGATGTGATTCTGCAATCTGTATATGGGGTAAAAATGGGAGTTCATAACCCACTTGAATCAAAGTGTGAAATATGATATATCAAGAAATTTGTAATGTTTTGAACAACCAACAATAAAAAAATTAAAAAAAAATTCTGGTGATAAAATAATAGTAACTATAGTGAAAATTTTATTAGAATATTATAACAATAGATATTAACAAGCTAAAAAAGTAATCTACAAACTTGAAGATCATGCCATTGGAATTATACAATCAGGAAAGCAAAGATAAAAAATGAACGAAAAATGTAAACAGAGATTTAGGAACCAGTGAGACACCATCAGGTAGAATGATATATGCATTATGGAAATTCTAATAGTAGGATGGGGGAGGGGCAGAAAAAACTTTGGGTAAAATAACATCCAATACCTTCTGAAATTTGATAAAAGATATGAATCTACACATCCCAGTTATTTAACAACCTCCAATCTAAGGAGAGGGGCTGTGGGTATAGCTCAGTGGTATAGCATGTGCCTAGCATGTGTAAGACCCTGGGTTCAATCCCTAGAACCACCAACTAAAAACACAACAAAACCGAGAGAGAGAGAGAGAGAGAGAGAGAGAGAGAGAGAGAGAGAGAAGCTGTGAATTAAAAAGAACCAAACTAAGACATATTATAAACAAAGTATCAAAAATCAGATGAAGATACAATAAGATCAACAGCCAATTTCTCATTAAGAACTCACAGGGGTAAGAAAGTGGGGTAACATATTTAAAGTACTAAAAGAAAAATTATAAACCAAAAAATTTATATCTATCAAAGTTGAGAGAAAAATCAAGCCATTCTCAGATAGATATTAGTTGACTGAGTTTGTTATTTGTAACAAATTATAAAGGGTATCTCCTTGCAGTTGAAAAAAAATGCTGTCATATATAGGTAATTAAAATAAATAAATAAAAATTTTAAATGACATGGAATTATAATTAGATGTAATTTGTGATGACAACAATATAAAAGAGGAAGAACTACATAGGATCAGAGTTTTCTAATGTTATAAAAATAAATTGATATTTATTCAAATTATATTGCCAAAATTTCATATGTTAATGACAATTCCCATGGTAACAAATAAGCAAATAACTAAAGAATGTACCAAAAAAAGAAATGGTATTAACTGGTTCACCACAAAAATAAAAATTAAAAAAAGAAACTAGTAATGGAATAAATAAAGGGCAAAAGTAAGTGACATATGAAGAACACATAAGAAGATGACAGGAAAAAAGTTGTTTTACTAGCTATTTTAAATGCAAATAGATCAGTCAAGAAGGAGACATTGGCATAACAGAAAACATGAAATAATAACATGCTGTCTATAAGAGACTCACTTTAAATCTAAAGACACAAATATATTAAAAGTAAAAAGATGGAAAAAGATGTTCCATGCAAATTTTAAGCAAAAGGATGCTAAGCTGACTATACAGACAGTTTCTATTTTACAATAACTTGATTTACATTTCTTTCGCTTTACAATGGTGGGGACATGATACACATTCAGTAGAAACAAACTTTCAGTTTTGAATTTTGATCTTTTCTCAAGATGGCAATACAATACTCTCTTTTTTTTGCTGTATTTTTTTAAAAAGAGAGAGAGCTAGAGAGAATTTCTAAATATTTATTTATTTATTTTAATTTTTTTGGTGGACACAACATCTTTATTTTATTTTTATGTGGTGCTGAGGATCAAACCCAGCGCCCTGCGCATGCCAGGTGAGCGCATTACCGCTTGAGCCACATCCCCAGCCCAATACTCTTTTAAATATTGGGCGGCAGCAGCAAGCCACAGCATCCAGTCAGCTATGCAATCATGAGTGTAAACAATCAATACTGTGCAATGTACTCTATTACTAAGCAATGATGTTTGATAGATTAGGTGGACTAAGTGCATTTTTGACTTAGGATGGTTTTATTGGAATATAACCCCATTGTAAATTGAGGAGAATCTGTACTAATATTAGACAAAATAGAGTTTCAGTACAAAACTCCCACAAGAAATGAAGATGGACATTACATATTGTTAAAGGTGTCAATCACCCAAGAAAATATACTCATTAAAAATATATGCACCATTTATTTTACTTGTATTCTTGATAATTGCCATTCTGACTGGAGTGAGATGGAAATCTTAGTTTTAATTTACATTCTCTAATTGCTAGAGATGTTGAACATTTTTTTCATGTATTTTTGACAATTTGTATTTCTTCTTCTGTGAAGTGTCTGTTAGTTCCTTTGCCCATTTATTGATTGGGTTATTTTTTTTTTTTTTGGTATTAAGTTTTTTTAGTTCTTTGTATATTGTATATCCTGGAGATTAGTGCTTTAAATTCATCAGATTAGACAAAGGAGAATAAAGGAAAGGGTGTAATGGGGATAGGAAAGACAGTAGAATGAGTCAAATATAATTTTGCCTAGCCGTCTCCTTGCAAAATTCCTCATTGGCAACCTCCCATAACAGGTATTGACCTCCATTTAGCACAGCTTTACACATATTAGCCCAATCTGCTGACGACATGTTCAAGTTGTTAATGGATTTGACCATGCTTACAGTGAAGGGTGCTTGAGGACCATAGGTTGTTACAGCCTCTTTTAGCTGCTTCACTGTTTTGAAATTTAAAGCATGGTGAATTCGCTGTCCTCCTGCCTCAAATACAGGGCATGTTAATATTTGAGATCCTGTCTCAGGATCCCAACTATCAACTGCAGGGGTTGGGGGCCTCCTAGCATATGGAAATGCCGCAGTCTGGCTGGACACAATTCAGGAGCCACTTGTCAAAAGAAACGAACTTTATTTTTAGAACCACACGCCAAACAAAACAGCTCCTCAGGAAAAACCTTCAGAGCCCAACTGCCACCACCGGCTTCCCAGAAGCCTCTCCACCTCCCCCACTCCTCCTGCTCTTGAGGCTGATTGGCTGGGTCGCGTGGATGGAGCCAAAAAAGTCCCCCAATGAGCAGCTCCATGGTCTGAAAGGGCAGGGAAACAGCCCAATGAGCATCACCACAGAGGAGCCAATCAGTTGGCAGCTAGAAGTTGCTGGGGCCGCTGTGAGCCAATCATCAGCTGGCAGCTGGAAGTTTGCTGGCAGCTGGAAGTTTGCTGGCATCTGGAAGTTTGTTGGGGCCCCTTTGGCTGTGGCTCTCAACAAGGAAAGACAGTAGAATGAGTCAGATAAAACTTTCCTATACTCATATATGAATACATGACCAGTGTAATTACACATGATGTTCAACCATAAGAACTGGATCAATATTGTAATGGGTTGCACCCCATTTGTATATAACATGTCAAAATACACCTTACTGGCATGTATATCTAAAAATAACAAAATTTAGAAAGCATATGCACCAAAGAAAAGAACTCCAAACAATTTGTTGTAAAAACTTTACAACAAAAAATTTTGTTGTAAAGACATAATTAAAGAGAGAAACAGGCAGCTTTACAATAATAGTTGGAAATATCAATGCCCAATTATCCCAATAAGAAGATTATTATGGATGGGGCTGGGGTTGTAGCTTAATGGTAGAGTGTTTGCCTAGCACTGTGAGGCAGTGGTTTTGATCATCAGCACCACATAAAAATAAATAAATAAAGGTATTATGCCAATCCACAACTAAAAATATTTTTTTAAAAAGAAGATTATTAAGGATATAGAGGATTTGAATAACACTATATTCCAACTAGACCTGATAGAAATATAGAACACTAAAACAAAATGCAGAATACACATTCTTCTCCAATGCACATTGAACATTCTCCAGGATGGATAATATGTAAGGTCAAAAATCAAGACTAATAGAAATATAGAACACTAAAACAAAATGCAGAATACACATTCTTCTCCAATGCACATTGAACATTCTCCAGGATGGATAATATGTAAGGTCAAAAATCAAGACTCAATAAATTTGCAAAGACTGAAATTATAAAAAGCATCTTCTTCAGATAATTGAATGGGAAAAGCTAGAAATCAATAAAAAGGAAAATTGGAAATTGATAACTGGAAACTAAACAACATATTTTTCATCATTACTGAGGAATAATTGACAAATTAAAGTTGTATGTAGTTAAGATAAACAGTTTGGCATTTTGATATAAATATGGCAAACCAATATAATTAACATATCATCACCTCATAGATTCATCACTTTTTTGTGGGTTTATGTGTAGTAAGAACGCTAAAGTCTACCCTCTTAGAAAATTTCAAGTATATGATACAGCTCTGTTAACTATAGTCACACTGCTGATCATTAGGTTTCCAGAATTTATTTATCTTGCATGACTAGAAATTTGAACATTTTGAATGACATCTCTGATTTCCTTATCTCTTTAGCTCTTGGAAACCACCATTCTATTTTCTGCTTCTATGAGTTTGGTTATTTTAAATTCCATATATAAGTAAAACTACAGTATTTGTCTGACTGTGTCAGGCTTATTTCACGTAGCATAATGTCATTCAAATTTACCAATATTATTACAATGTCGGGACTTACTTCTATTTTAAAAGTTGAATAATATTCCATTGTTTTCTTTATATATTTATATATCGATGAACATTAATGTTATTTCTATATATCAGCCACTGTGACTAATAATGAACATGAGATTGCAGATATTGCCACAAGATACAAACTTCATTTTGTTTGATTTTTGTAGTGATTTGCTTTGTTTTGTTTCTCTAACATTTATATACGTATTATAGATTTTTCTTGGTGGTTACTTTAAGGATTACATAAAATATCATGTATTTATTTTTTTCATCTCCATCCATCTTTAAAAATTATTTTTTTTATTTTTTAACTACACAACAGCAGTGGACAGCATTACAATTCTTATTGTATTTATAATCATTCATTTTAAAATGATAACAACTTACTCTATGCTTTTACTCCCCCTCCCCCACACATAGATTTTTGTGTTCAATTGCCATTACCTCCCACATTTGATATTTACATTTTAAATTTTTGCATGTTTGATGGTTGAAATGTGGGACAGTGTTGGAGAAAGCTTTTCTTACATCAAAAACAAAGGTACAGGGCTGTTCTTCCCTGGGATCTTTCACAGCAGGCCCTTGGTATACAGAGATGAGTGGAATTCAGCTACCACTCCAAGTCATGGGGCATGGGGAACAAGGAGGGACAATTACTACAAAGAGGTTTAGGAAGAAACTTTACAGATTTGTTAGTTAGATTTTCATTGATGTGACAAAATACCTGAGAAAAATCAGCTTAAAAGGAAGGAAGGTTTATTTTGGCTCAATGTTTCAGACATTTCAGTGCATGGCTAATTTGCTCCATTGTTTTTGGGTTTGTGGCAAGGCAGAATATAATGGCAGGGAGTGTGGTTGATCAAATCTGCTCAACTTTTGGCAGCAGGAAATAGAGATTCGGGAATAGTCTAGATTGCAATAAGCCCCTCAAGGCCCCACTATCAGTGACCCAACTTTCTTCCACTAGGCCCACCTCTTAATGGTTCCATCACCTCCCACTAGTTGCAAGGCTGACCACCAAGCCTTTGACACATGGGTGTTTGTGGACTATTTCCAATCCAAAGCAAGGGCTCTAAGAGAGTTCAGATATTATACTCAGTGCTAGATGACGGAATGGGATCAGTGAAGGTTTCCCAGAGGAAGGAAGTCATTAAATGAGGAAGGAAAGAAGTTAGGCAATAAAGTGAGTTTACATAACTGTAGGTAACCAGACCCAGCTTTCTATTATTTGTTAGAGAAGTCAAGGTCAGGCATAATGAGGAAGAATAACATTGGAAAATTATGCCTTAGCCTGACCTGGTATATTTTAACTGGCATTCTTAGAAATCTCAATGTTCAGTAAGGGTGCAGAGAGAGTCCTGAGGAATTCTTCCAAGTTTGAGTTTTATAGGATGCATCAGGATATGTCCAGGGGCTTATGCACAGCTTTTGAAACATTTCATTGTGGCTTAGAGCAGTGACATCTGTTCCTAACTCCAAGGACGTGAACTAGGAAATGCCATTCTGCCCACAGTTCCGGCTATGGAAATTGGAAACATCAGATAAGATGAGGATCTTGATGGGTCAATCAGTGTCTTAGTGAATGGAGCCAGTGGCGAGTTGTATGGAAAACACCCCCACAGAAAAACAGTACCCTTGGGTTCCCTATACCCAGTCTTTATGGCTAGCACAGCAGAAAGCTGAGTGTGCCAAGCCTCTAAATGTCAATACCATCTTAGGATGTGAGAGCTGAACTGTTCAAGACCATGTGGTGCATGGGAAAACTGAGCCCTCTAGAGGAAGAAATGGATCTGCTGAGCTTGAACAGAAAGTTAATGTCTCCCCCAGGCTGAGAGAATGGGAACAGGGCTATTTGTCTTCATAAAATCAGTGAGGAAACTGTGATTGAGCTGACATATGAAGTAGGAAAATTAGCTGACTGGCCATCAAGAGATCTTGCTGAATGGCATTGCCTTGATGCTTTAATCTTAGTCTAGTCGGTGCCTTCAGTGTTGTAGTCTCAGTACCTTCATCTTAGTGTCTCCAAATTGGTTAGATTCAGGAAGCTGCCTCATGATGATTACATCATAAGATCCTGGTGTATGAAAACCAGGATGCAAAATGAGAAATAAAGAGAACTGTGACACAGTTTGCATTGGCCTCACCACCACATTTCTTCCTTTTATAAATTTGGTACTGGGGACTGAACCCAGGGGCACTTTACCACTGAGCCACATCCCCAGCACTTTTTATTTTGAGAAAGGGTCTCACTAAGTTGCCGAGGCTGGCCTTGAACCTGCAATCCTCCTCCCTCAGCCTGCCAACTCATTGGGATTACAGGCATGCACTGCCAGGCCCAGAAATTCCCTTGGATAATGTGTAAGCCTCATTTCATACCTCATTTTACACAGTGATGCTATTAAGGAGGTGCTATTATTAAACCCATTTTAGACATAAAGAAACTAAGGAACTCAAAGATTTAAATATCTGATTAGTGTGCTTCATCCATACTGGCACCACTGACTTTCCCTCATATATACTCTCATGGCTTACCCACAGATTTTCTTTAGATATGTCAAAATTGCCAACCAACTTTTGACAGTCTGGAAGCCATTATGTTTCTCTTTTTTTAATTGTCATATAAATATTGTACATATGGGGTACCATGTGATGTTTCAAGGCATGGATAAATTGTGTAATACTCAAATCAGATTAAGCGTATTTATTTCCTCAAACATTCTTTGTTGGGAAAACATTCAAAATTATTTCTATCTTTTTTGAAATGTATAGTACATCATTATTATCTGCAGTCGTTCTGTTGTGCACCAGAACATGTTTCTCCTATCTAACTGTAATTTAGAATCTGGTACCAACATTTCCTCATCCTTCCCTCTCCTCTACCCTCCCCAGCATCGTAACCACAATTCTACTTTCACCTTGTATAAGATCAAAAAATTTTAGATTCCTCATATGAGTGTGATCATACAGTGTTTGTCTTTTTTTGCCTGCCTATGTCACTTAACATATTGTCCTCCAGTTCCATCATTTTCAAAAGTTGCAAAAGACAGGATTTTATCCATTTCTATGGCTGAAAAAATTTCATTATGTATATATACCATATTTTCTTTATCTATTCATCAGTTGATGAACACTTAAGTTATTTCTATTTCTTAGCTATTATGAATAGAGCTACAATTAACACGGGAGTGCAGATATTTTCATGACATACTGATTTTATTGCCTTTGTATATACACCCAGTACTAGGATTGCTGGCTCATTCAGTAGTTCTATTTTTAATTTTCTGAGGGATTCCATATTGTTTTCCATAATGGATGTACTAGTTTACATTCTTACCAACATTGTACAAGGGTTCTCTTTTATCTACATTCTTGCCAGGACATTATGTTTCTTTCTTTTTTTTTGTTTAGTTAGGAAGCATTTTTTAACTTTCTCCACATTTTTAAAGAAAATTTATTTGTTGTAGTTATACATGACAGTAAAATGCATTTATGCACTTTGATATATCATACATAGATGGGTATAATTTCTCATTTTTCTGAGTGTACATGTTGCAGAATCATATTAGTCATGTAGTCAAATATATACATGCAGTAATAATGTCTGTTCTCCACATTTTTATTTGTACATTTTAGTTGCACATAATAGTGGGATTTGTTATTGCATATTCGCACATGCACACAAAATAACAATACCATTTGAACTATATCATTCCCCAGTATTTCTCCTTTTTCTCCCTTCCTCCCTCCCCATAGTCCCTTTCTACTGATATCCCCTTGATTTTCATAAGCCCCCTCCACCTTTCTTTTCCCTTTTCCTCTGTAGCTTCCATATATGAGAGAAAATGTCCTGGGAATTGAACTTAGGGACATTTAACCACTAAGCCACATCCCCAGCCCTATTTTGTATTTTATTTAGAGAGAAGGTATCACTGAGTTGCTTAGCACCTCACTTTTGCTGAGGCTGGCTTTAAACTCATAATCCCCCTGCCTCAGCCTTCTGAGCTGCTGGGATTACAGGCATGTTCCACTGTACCCGGCCCACCTTTGACCTTCTGAGTGGCTAATTTGACTAACTGTAATGTTCTCAAGTTGCATCCATTTTCCTGCTAATGACAATTTCATTTTTCTTTCTGACTAAATAAAACTTCATTGTGTATTTATACTAAATTTTCTTTATCCATCAGTCGATGGACAGCTAGGCTGGTTCTCTGATTTGGCTACTGTGAGTTTTGCTGTTATATACATGGAAATGAATGTATCACTATAGTATGCTGACTTTATTTCTTGAGGATACATACCAAAGAGTGGTATAGCTGAGTAATATGGTGGTTCCATGCTTAGATTTTGAGGAATCTCCATACTGATTTCCACAGTGGTTGTACTAACAGTGGAAAATAATTCCTTTTTCTCCACATCCTCTCTAGCATTTATTATTGTTTATATTCTTGATAATTACCATTGTAACTGATGTGAGATAATAGTTCAATGTAGTTTTTTATATCTTTATTTTTATTTGTTTATTTTTACTTAGTGCTGGGGACCAGACCCAGGGCCTCATGCATGCAAGGCAAGAGCTCTATCACTGAGCTACAACCCCATCCCTCAATGTAGTTTTGATTTGTGTTTACCTAATTGCTAATGATGTTGAAATGTTTTCATATTTTCATTGGGAATTTGTATTACTTCTTTTAAGACATCTGTTTAATTCTTTAGCCCATTAATTAATTATTTGTTTTCTTATTGTTAAATTTTTTGAGTTCTTTATATATTTTAGACATTAATCATCTGTCAGAAGAGTAGTTAGCAAAGATTTTATCCCATTCTGTAGGTTCTTTCTTCAGTTTCTTAATCATTTCCTTCCTGTGCAGAAACATTTTAATTTATTACCATCGCATTTCTTAACTCTTGGCATTATCTCCTGAGCTTTAGGTGTTGTATTGCGAAAATTGTTGCCTCTCTTATATGCCCAAGTATTGACCCTACATTTTCTTCTATGAGTTGCATAATTTCTGGTCTAATTCCTAGGTATTTGATCCATTTTGAGTTACTTTTTGTACAGGGTGAGATATAAGGATTTAGCTTCATTCTTATATATATATGGAGAACTAGTTTTCACAGCACCATTTGTTTAAAAAAAACTGTCTTTTTTCCAATGTTTGTTTTTGGCACCTTTTTCCAGGATCAGAAGACTGTAGCTGTGTGGATTTTTTTCTGTCATCTATTTTGTACCATTAGTCTATGTGTTTGTTTTTATGCCAGTACCCATGCAATTTTTGTTACTATAACTCTATAGTATAATTTGAATTCAGGTATTGTGATATCTCAAGCACTGCTTTTTTTGCCTTAAATTTGCTTTGGCTAATCTGGGTCCTTTATTCTTCCAAATGAATTTGAGGACTTCTTTTCTAGTTCTGTGAAGAATGTTACTAGTATTTTGATGGGGATTGTGTTCCATGTTCTTTGTCTTCTTTAATTTTTTTCTTCAATGTTCTATAATTTTCATTGTAGAGGTGTTTTGCTTCCTTGTCTAGATTTATTCCTAGGTTTTTGTTTTTTTTTTTTTTTGGTTGTTGTTGTTGTTGTTTGGTTGGTTGGTTGGTTTTTTTGAGGCCATTGTAAAAAGGATTGTTTTCCTGATTTCTTTCTCAGCAGTATTTTGGTGGACCTTTTTAGATCTTCTAAGCATAGGATCATATCATCTGCAGTGATAATTTGACTTCTTCCTTTCCTGTTTTTATCCCTTTTATTTCCTGCTCTTTCCTAATTGCTTTGGGTAGAATTTCTACTACTACATTAAATAGGGATAGTGAGAGTGAATATCCTTGTCTTGTTTCAGATTTTAAAGGAAATGTTTTCAGTTTTTCCCCATTCACTATGCTGTTGGCTTGGGGTGTATTGTATATAGCCTTTATGATGTTGAGGTAGGTTCCTTCTATCCCTTGTTCCTTCAGAGTTTTTAATCATAAATGGGTGCTGAGTTTTGTCAATGGCCTTCTCTGCATCTATTGAAATGTTTGTGTGACTTTTATCCTTGGTTCTATATATATATATATATATATATATATATATATATATATATATATATATATAGTGTATTGTCATTATAGATTTGCATATGTTAAATCATCCTTGCATTCCTGGGATAAAAATCAAGTTGGTCACAATGTACAAATTGATTAATATGTTGTTGGATGTGATTTGCTAATATTATATTAAGGATTTTTGCATCTAAGTTCATCAGGGATATTGGTCTAAAGTTTTCTTTCTTTCATGTGTCCTGTGTGTGTGTGTTTTGTTTTTTGTGGTGCTAGGGATTGAACCCAAAGCTTTGTGCATGCACTCTACCAACTGAGCTATATACTCAGCACCCTTATCTGGGTTTGGTATGAGTGTCATATCAGCTCCATAGAATGAATTTGGAAGTGTTCCAACCCTTTCTATTTCATGCAGTAATTTTAGGTGCATTGCCTTTAGTTCTTCTTTGAAGGTCAACTACCATTCAGCTGAGAATTTATCTGGTTCTGGGTTTTTGTTTGTGGAAAGGGTTTTTGTTACTGCTTCTATCTCTTTGTTATTATTGGTCTATTTAGGCTTTATATGTTCTCTTGATTGACTTTTGGGAGTTCATGTTTATCAAAATGTATCCAATTCTTTTAGGGTTTTAAAATTTATTGGAACATAAGCTTTCAAAATAGTCCCTAAGGATCTTTTGGATTTCTGTGATATCTGTGGTGATTTCTTTTTCATTTCTACTTTTATTAATTTGGATCGTTTCCTCTTGATTAGTTTTGCAAAGGGCTTGTAAATCTTGTTTTTCTTTTCAAAGAATTAACTATTTGTTTCATTGAATCTTTGTGGTTTTTAAATTCTCAATTTCATTGATTTCAGGTTTGATCTTAATTATTTCCTTCCTTCTACTGCTTTTTAAATTGGTTTGTTTCAAGGGTCTTTTTAAAAAATTTACTTATTTATTTTGTTATATATGACAGAATAATGTATTTCAATTCATAGTACACCTATAGAGCACAGTTTTTCATGTCTCTGGTTGTACACAAAGTACAGTCACACCATTCATGTCTTCATACATGCAGTTGGGTAATACTATCCATCTCATTCCACTGTCTTTCCGACCCCCTGCCCCCTCGCTTCTCCTCCCTCCCCTTTGCCCTAACTATAGTTCCTTCATTCTTCCCATGCTTCCTGTCCCCATCCACATTATGGATCAGCATTCTCATATCAGAGAAAACATTTGTCATTTGGTTTTTTAGGATTGGCTTACTTCACTTAGCTTAATATTCTCCAACTCCATCCATTTACCTGCAAATGCCATGATTTTGTTCTCTTTTAATGCTGAGTAATATTCCATTGTGTATATATGCCACAGTTTCTTTATCGATTCATCTATTGAAGGACAGCTAGGTTGATTCCACAGTTTGGCTATTGTGAATTGTGCTGCTATAAACATTGATGTAGCTGCATCAACGTAGTATGCTGATTTTAAATCCTTTGGGTATAGTCCGAGGAGTGGGATAGCTGGGTCTAACGGTTGTTCCATTTCCAGTTTTTCAAAGAATGCTCATACTGTTTTCCATATTGGTAGCACCAAGGGCTGGGGCTATAGCTCAGTTGGTAGAGTGCTTACCTCCCCTGGGTTCAATCCCCAGCACCACCAAAAAAAGAAAAAAAAAAAACACCCAACCCCCACCCCCCCACCCAAAACATATTGGTAGCACCAATTTTCAGTCCCACTAGCAATGTATGAGTGTGTCTTTCACCCCACATCCTCATCAAAGCTTACTGTTGTTTGTATTCTTTTTAAATTAATTTATTTATTTTAATTAGATATATATGACAGCAGAATGCATTTTGATTCATTGTACACAATTGCAGCACAACTTTATACTTCTATGGTTGTAAATGATGTAGTGTCACACCATGTGCACTCATATATGTACCTAGGGTAATGATGTCCATCTCATTCACCACCTTTACTATCCCCATGCACCCTTCCCACTCTCCCTCCCCTTTGTCCAATCAAAATTCCTCCATTAGTTCCATGCCTCTTCCATCCCCGTTATGGATCAACATTCACTTATCAGAGAACATTTAGCCTTTGGTTTTTGGGGATTGGCTTACCTAGCATAGCATAATATTCTCCAACTCCATCCATTTACCTGCAAATGCCATAATTTTATTCTCTTTTAATGCTTAGTAATATTCCATTGTGTATATATACCATTGTTTCTATTGAAGGACATCTAGGTAGCTTCCACAGTTTAGCTATTGTGAATTGAGCTGCTATGAACATTGATGTGCTACTATAGCACCTAATTTTAAGTCCTTTGGGTGTAGACTGAGGAGTGGGATAGCTGGGTGAAATGGTGGGTCCATTCTAAGTTTTCTAAGGAATCTCCATACTGCTTTTTAGATTGGTTGCACCAATTTGCAGTCCCACCAGCAAAGTATGAGTGTGCCTTTCCCCCCACATCCTCGTCAATATTTATTGTTGTCTGTATTTTTTATCACAGCCTTCTGACTGGCGTGGGATGAGATCTTAGAGTAGTTTTGATTTGCGTTTCTCTAATTTTTAGAGATGTTGAACCTTTTTTCATAAATTTGTTGATTGATTGTCTATCCTCTTCTGAGAAGAGTCTGTTCAGTTCCTTGGCCCATTTATTGATTGGGTTATTTGTTTTTTTGTTTTTTGGTGTTTAGCTTTTGAATTCTTTATATACCTTAGAGATTAGTGTTCTATCTGATGTAAGTGTTGCAAAATTTTGCTCCCATTTTGTAGGTTCTCTATTCACCTTACTGATTTTTTTCCTTTGCTGAGAAGAAGCTTTTTAGTTTGAATATATCCCATTTATTGATTCTTGACTTTATTTCTTGTGCTATAGGAGTCTTATTAAGGAAGTTGGGGCCTAATCCAACATGATGGATATTTGGGTCTACTTTTTCTTCTTCTAATAGGCACAGTGTCTCTGGTTTAATTCCTAGGATCTTGATCCATTTTGAGTTGAATTTTGTGCATGGTGAGAGATAGTGGCTTAATTTCATTTTACTGCATATGGATTTCCAGTTTTCCCAGCACCATTTGTTGAAGAGGCTATCTTTTCTCCAATATATGTTTTTGGTGCATTTAATATAAGATAACTGTAATTATGTGGGTTAATCTCTGTGTCCTCTATTCTGTACCATTGGTCTAACAGTCTATTTTGGTGCCAATACCATGCTGTTTTGGTGTTACTATTGCTCTGTAGTATAGTTTGAGGTCTGGTATAGTGATGCCACCTAGCTTCACTCTTCCTGCTAAGGATTGCTTTAGCTATTCTTGGTCTCTTATTTTTCCAGATGAATTTCATGCCTGCTTTTTCTATTTCTATGAGGAATGTCATTGGGCTTTGATTGGCATTGCATTAAATCTGTATAGTGCTTTTGGTAGTATGGTCATTTTGACAATATTAATTCTGCCTATCCAAGAACAAGGGAGCTCTTTCCATCTTCTAAGGTCTTCTTTAATTTCTTTCTTTAGTGTTCTGTAATTTTCATTGTAGAGGTCTTTCACCTCTTTCATTAAGTTGATTCCCAAGTATTTTTTTGAAACTATTGTAAATGAGGTAGTTTTCCTAGTTTCTCTTTCAGAGGATTTGTCACTGATACACAGAAATGTTTTTGATTTATTGGTGTTGATTTTATATCCTGCTACTTTGCTGAATTCATTTATTAGTTTTAGAAGTTTTCTGGTGGAATTTTTTGGATCCTCTAGGTATAGAATCATGTTGTTGGCAAACAGTAATAGTTTGAGTTCTTCTTTTTCTACCCATATCCCTTTAATTTCTTTCATCTGTCTAATTGCTCTGGCTAGAGTTTCAAGAACTATGTTAAATAGAAGTGGTGAAAGAGGGCATTCCTGTCTTGTTGCAGGTTTTAGAGGGAATGCTTTCAAGTTTTACTCATTTAGAATGATGTTGGCCTTGGGCTTAGCATAGATAGCTTTTACAATGTTGAGATATGTTCCTATTATCCCTAGTTTTGATAATGTTGTGAACATGAAGTGGTGCTGTATTTTGTCCAATGCTTTTTCTGCATCTATTGAGATGATCATATGATTCTTATCTTTAAGTCTATTGATGTGATGAATTACATTTAATGATTTCTATACATGGAACCAATCTGGCATCCCTGGGATGAACCCCACTTGATTGTGGTGCACTATATTTTTGATATGTTTTTGTATTCAATTTGCCAGAATTTTATGAAGAATGTTTGCATCTATGTTCATTAGAGATATTGGTCTGAAGTTTTCTTATTTTGATGTGTCTTTGTCTGTTTTGAAATCAGGGTGATGTGGCCTCATAGAATGAGTTTGGAAATGTTCCCTATTTTTCTATTGCATGAAATAATTTGAGGAGTATTGGTATTAGTTGTTCTTTGAAGGTCTTGTAGAACTCAGCTGTATGTTCATCTGGTCCTGGGCTTTTCTTGGTTGGTAGGCTTCTGATGGTGTCTTCTATTTTATTGATTGAAATTGATCTGTTTAACTTGTGTATATCATCCTGATTCAATTTGGGCAAAACATATGACTCAAGAAATTTGTCAATGCCTTTAATATCTTTTAGTTTATTGGAGTACAAATTTTTAAAATAATTTCTAATTATCTTCTGTATTTCTATAGTGTCCCTTATGATATTTCCTTTTGCATCATGGATGTTACTAATTTGAGTTTTCTCTCTCCTTCTCTTCATTAGCATGGCTAAGGGTTTATCAGTCTTATTTATTTTTTTAAAGAATCAACTTTTTGTTTTGTCATCTTTTTCAATTGTTTCTTTTTTTCAATTTCATTGATTTCAGCTCTGATTTTAATGATTTCCTGTCTTCTACTGCTTTTGGTGTTGATTTGTTCTTCTTTTTCTAGGTCTTTGAGATGTAATGTTAGGTCATTTATTTGTTGACTTTTTCTTCTTTTAAGAAAAGAACTCCATCCAATGAACATTTCTCTTAGTACTGCCTTCATAGTGTCCCAGAGATTTCGATGTGTTGTATCTGTGTTCTCATTTACATCTAGGAATTTTTTAATCTCTTCCTTGATGTCTTTTGCAATCCATTGTTCATTCAATAGCATATTATTTAGTCTTCAGGTGTTGGAGTAGCCTCTATTTTTTTATTTTATCATTGATTTCTAATTTCATTCCATTATGATCTGATAGAATGTAGGGTAGTGTCTATCTCTGCTTTTTTATTTGTTAAGAGTTGTTTTGTGGTATAATATATGGTCTATTTTAGAGAAGGCTCCATGTGCTGCTGAGAAGTATGTGTATTCACTCGTTGATGGATGAAATATTGAATATATGTCAGTTAAGTCTAAGTTATTGATTGTATTATCAAGTTCTATAGTTTCTTTGTCCAGCTTTTGTTTGGAAGATCTATCTAGTGATGAAATAGGTGTGTTAAAGTCACCCACTATTATTGTGTTTTGGTCTTTTTGACTCTTGAACTTGAGAGGAGTTTATTTGATTAACATAGATGCTTCATTTTGGGGGTCATATATATTTATATGTTATGTCTTTTTGATTAATGGTTCCCTTAAGCTGTATGAAATATCCTTCTTTATCCCTTTTGACTAACTTTGGCTTGAAGTCTAGTTTATTTGTTATGAGGATGGAAACCCCTGCTTGTTTCTGCAGTTCATGTGAGTGGTATCTTTTCTCCCAACATTTCACCTTCAGTCTGTGGATGTGCTTTCCTATGAGATGAGTGTTTTGAAGGCAGCATATTGTTGTTTCTTTTTTTTTTTTTTTAAATTCAGTCCGCCAGTCTGTGTCTTTTGATTGGTGAGTTTAGGCCATTAACATTCAGGGTTATTATTGAGACATGATTTGTATTCCAAGTCATATTTGTTAATTTTTGGTATTTTAACTTGGCTTAGTTTCTCCTTTCATTGGCTTTTCCTTTAGTGTAATACCTCCCTTTGCTGATTTTCATTGTTGTTTTTAATTTCCTCCTCATGGAATATTTTGCTGAGGATGTTCTGTAATGTAGACTTTCTAGTTGTAAATTCCTTTAACTTTTGTTTATCATGAAAGGTTTTTTTTTTCATCATCAAATCTAAAGCTTAATATTGCTAGATATAAGATTCTTGGTTGGCATCCATTTTCTGTCAGAGCTTGGTATATGTTGTTCTAGGATCTTCTAGCTTTTAGGATCTGGGTTGAAAAATCTGCAGATATCCTAATTGGTTTCCCCATATATATATATAATCTAATTTCTTTCACTTGTGGCTTTTAAAATTCTATCCTTATTCTGCATGCTAGGCATTTTCATTTTAATGAGTCTTTGTGTGAATCTGTTGTGTTTTTGTACATTTGGTGTCCTATAAGCCTCTTGTATTTAACTTTTTAATTAATTCTTCATGTTTGGAAAAATTTCGGATATTATTTCTTTGAATAGATTGTTCATTCCTTTGGTTTATAACTCTATGCCTTCCTCTATCTCAATAATTCTTAAAGTTGGTCTTTTTATGTTACTCCATATTTCTTGCATGTTCTGATCATAGTTTCTTACCATCTTCACTGTGTGGTCAACATTCTTTTCAAGATTATATATTTTGTCTTCATCTACTGAAGTCTTGCCTTCCAAGTGATCTAATCTGTTGGTGATGTTTTCTATTGAGCTTTTAATTTGGTTTATTATTTCTTTCCTCTCAAGGATTTCTCTTTGTTTTTTTTTTTCTCAGAACCTCTATCCCCTTATTGAAGTAGTCATTTTCTTGCTGTATTTGCTTATTGAAATTCTTTTGTTCACTGTATTTGCTCTCTTATATCATTCTTTAATTCACATAACATTTTAATTATGTACATCCTGAACTCCTTCCCTGTCATTTCCTTGGTTGTGCTGGCCATGGATTCTAATAATGCAATAAATTGGTTTGTTTGGGGCACTTTCTTCCCTTGTTTTTTCATGTTGTTTGTGTGTCTTCCCTTCTAGCACTTTCAATATGAGGTATTACAGTTTTTACCCTGTAGGCTTATAGCGTCCCTGCAGGTTTTCGATACCTCTCCTTTGAGGGGGACAACAATGTGAACAGATCCCAATACAAACAATATACAGCCTTAAACCAAATAGCGCCTATGAAGATGTTTATGGTTTTGTCACAATATACAGAAATGGTAAGTTCAATTATTATCTACAATATAAACAGTAGGTTTGCAAAAGGGTCTATAGTTTCTGATGGTGGACAAAGAACTGGGGGTGAGGTATAGGATGAGATGTCGAGAGGGTAGGAGTTGACAACATAGAATTATTAGATTTTAGAAAGCGTGAAAGAGGAATCTAAAGAAGTTGGTTAGTAGCAGGAGAAGAGAGAGAAAGTGATTTGGGGGAGATGAGTAAGTGGGAAGACAGTAGAGTACAGAAAAAAACATATATATTAAGAAAAGTAAAAATAGGAGATAGAAGAATATATAACACCAGTCCTCAGTTGCCTAATTCATGAAAATTACTTGGTTTCGTAAATGTTGATGATGTGATGGTGGGAGGAGAGAGAGAGGAAAAAAAATCTCGAAGGAAGATACAAGCATGGTTTTTATTGGAGTTCAGTATCTTTCCAACTTCCCTTCTCATCCAATAGGTGAGGTTGTCTGTTTTTTGCTGGTATTTCCACCCTCAGGATGGTGAAGGTTATTAGGGGGGAGGGTTTGTGTTGGGGGCATGGCTCCTGGAGGTGGGGTATAGTACTTGCTGGTCCCAGATGGGAATTGCACCCCAAGGATCTCCTTTGGGGCCCACTCATGTGATGTGAGTGCCTGGTCTTATCTCCTTATATCGTCTGTAGACCTCACAATTCCGGTCTCTAATTTAGTCTCTAAACTGTATCTCACTCACCCCCTCCCTTTCTATTTCCCAATCAGGAAACTTTCTCTCTGTAAGTCTTGTGGGCTGTGCTCTGCATGCTGTGCACCTGTTGCAAAGAGCTGTCTTATATTGGGCAGCTCCGGACTCAGTTTTGTGACTGGTTTTGCAAGCTACTAACTGGCTGCATAGCTGCAGCACTGTGCGGGGTTAGTGACCATCAGGGGTAGGAGGGAGTTGGGGACTCTCAGTACCTTGATAATAAGCTATAAAACAAAGGTACAATTAATTAAATAGGAAAATCACCTTCAAGAAACCTAATGGCACATCTATAGTCTATTTCATCCAACAAATCCTAAATATACTTTATTTTCAGTGACTCATGGATCCTTCTCCAAAATAGCCTTAGCCAGTGTTCCAAGCTGGGAAAGATATTAAAGATGGTGACAAAGGTGTCCCAAGATGGAGGCGACTGCTTTCAGTGATGAGGTGTTGGGGGTCAGGTGGGGCCGGGCAGTGGTATTGAGCAGAGTGTTCAGAGATGCAGCTCTGTGGCATGCAGTATTGTGGCTTGGCTGGTAGCTGTCTCTGGACCCAGTGCACTGTCCCCAGATTCAAGCTACCATGTGCAGGGGACTGTGGCAATAGTTGCGGTGCCCCAAGATGGAGGTGACTGGAGGAGCCCCACCTTGGTAGATAGGGGTCCACACAGGAGTGGCAGCCGGAGTTCATGTGCATTGTCAGTGGTTGGGTGTCATGCATGGGAGCAGTGGCTGGGATTCCTGCATGGGTGGTGGACCAGGAATCCTGAGTGGTTGTTAATGCCAGTGGTCCTACTCGGCACTGAGAGGACCTGCATGAATGAGTGACTGGGAGTCCTGTGCTGATGCTGAGGCCTGGAGATCTGTGCAGCCAAGACGCAGTGTTTCCTTCAAGGGAGCAGCTATCAGGGGCCCTCTAATCACTCACAGAGAAACACTATTCCCACTACTTGAATCTCAGGTCCTAGAGCAACACAGAATTCAGCCTCCCTCTAGCCTGCCATCTTGGATCCCTTATTTCAAGGTTCTTGAGAGACATCATTAGGTTGTTTATTTGGGATCTTTCTGATTTTCTTATGTAGGGACTCATAGCTATAAACTTTCCTCTTAGGACTGCCTTCATAGTGTCCCAGTGGTTCTAGTATGCTGTATCACTATTCATTCCCATTTGAGACTAAGAACCTCTACATTTCTCTCCTGATTTATACTATCACCCATTCATCATTCAAAAGTGTATTATTTAATCTCCATTCATTTATGTATTTTCTGTAGGGTTTTTTTGATGTTGATTTCTCATTTCAATCCATTATAGTGTAGTAAGATCCAGGAATCTTTACAATTGATTTGATAGGAGTTGCTTTCTGGAATATAGTATGAACTATTTTGGAGAAGGATCCATGAGTCACTGAAAATAAAGTATATTTAGGATTTATTGGATGAAATAGACTATAGATGTGCCATTATGTTTCTTGAAGGTGATTTTTCTATTTAATTAATTGTACCTTTGTTTTATAGCTTAACACCCCAAATTTTATTTCTAAGTTTCTAAAAGCATTTTATTGTCATCCCCTTAAACTACCAAGAAGTTTAATCATACTAATTTTTAAAAATACAAAAATTTTTAAAACTTTACATCCCAGATTTATTTCTCACAATTTACATTTTATGTTAATGTCTATATTAATCTTCCCTCTTGTACATGTTTCAGAGTTTGCTTTTATTTTTTCTTTATTACTTTTTAAAAATTTCTTTTTGAAATCACCCCTATACTATCTGCCTTGCATTACTTCACATATAACCTTCAAATACTATTTTAAATTATACAAATAATATATGTATACTTATTCATGAATACAGTCAAAACATTAGTGATAAGGTTAAAGTTCCTTGTATATATTGCCTTCTATCACAGTTCCCTCTATCCCCCTTCCCACATAGGTCCACCATTATTGGATTGATTAATATATTTCCAGATTGTTTTCTATGAATTTACATATATTAAAAGACAAAGTTATGAGTATATGAGTATATATATATATATATATATATACACACACACACACATTAAAAGACAAAGTTATGAGTATATATGAGTATATATATATATACACACACACACACACACACATATATATATAATATTGTTTTCTCTGTGTTTTATAATATAAACGATACTATACTGTACCTATATTTTACATATTGCCAGACTTTGTCTAAATAATATGATGGAGAACTACTCCTGTTATTACATGGAGGTATAGTTCATCCTCCACAGTTTAGGCAAATAGTCCTCATATTAATGAGCATTTACTTTATTTTCAAGTTAGAACTCTTGAAAATGAACAAACATGTTTCTTTTCAATGCATATAGTTGTTTCAAAAATAGGTATTTAAATTTTTTATATAAGCAGAACAACACTGAAATTATCTATACCAACCAACATGGTATGAAAATTCTAATTTCCCCCTATTTTTACCAGCACCAAATATTATTAAACATTAATATTGACCAATTCAATTGTCACAAAGTGGTATCAGTTTAATGTTCATTTCTTGGATACTAATGCCATTGATCATCTGTTTATTTAATCTAATTTATGTGTATTTATATTTTATTTACATAATTTAATTCCTCCTCTTCTTAACTGTTGAATACTTGGTCATTTCTCTCTTGGGTTGTTTGTGTTTTTCTTATGGAGTTATAGGAATTTTGAAAATTACATATTCTTAATTTTAATTCTCTTCTTAAAGAACTCTAAAAGATATATTGTACTTGTTTTTCACAAGTGGTTTGCCTACTACATTACTTATGCTGCCTTTTTCATAAGGTTTTTATTTTCAAAGAAGACAAAGTTATGAGTCTCTTACCTTTTAATTTAGAAGGCCTTAGTAGTGTGATAAATGATGGCCACTCCAAAAAAGAATATATCCACCTGGAAGCTGTCATGAATGTGACCTTATTTGGAAAAAAGGTCTTTGCACATGTAATTAAGATAAAGATCTGAAGAAGAGATCCAGTCAGATTCTCCAGCTGTGCCCTAAATCTAATGAGAAATGTCCTTATGTGAAGAGGAGATACTACAGGGGGGCAATGATGTGACAATCCAGGCAGAGATGGGAGAGATGCATTGACAAGGTAAGAAAAGCCAAGGATTGTCACCAGCCTCCAGAAGCCAGGAGGAGGCATTCAACGATTGTCCCTCAGAGCTTCCAGAAGGAACAAACCCTGCTTCACCTTGTTTTAAGACTTGTGGCCTCCACACCGTGGGAGAATAGATATCTCCAGTTGTAAGCCATGCTGTTTGTGTTCATTTGCTACAGCAGCCCTAAGGAACTACTAAAGCTTTCCTGCCCCCAAGATCATTGATACATTACAATTTTTCTAATATTTTTATTCATGTGTTTTTATCTGTAACATTTTAATTATAGTTTTACAAATCAGTTTAGAAAGAAACTGAACTTAATATTTTCCTAAATGGTTAGCCACTTGTGCTAACACCATTTATTGAGGTATTCTTTCCCCACTGATTTGAAATGCTACTTTGAGCATATTCATGGGACAGTTACATTACTCTATTTCTTCTTCCTTTATCAATATTGCACTGTCTATGAATTTTGGAGTCATCTGCTCAGGTTATAAGTAAAATTCTGTTTTTTGTGTGTGATTGCATTGAATTTACAGATTCATTTGGGGAGAATTGATATTTTGACAGTATTTCACTTTCCTGTGTACAAAAATATATTTATTAATTTATTAGAACCTTCATTTATTTCTTTCAATAAACTTATAATTTTCTCCATTAAATGTTTGCACTGTTTTTGATAAGTTTACTTCTGGGCAAAATAAAATTTCTTTTCTTTTCGGCAGTACTGAAACTCAGATCCCAAGGTCTCACACATCCCAGGCAAGTGCACCACCACTGAGCTATATCTCTAGCCCAGGTTTATTTCTTGGTATTTTACAACTTTATTATACTATAAATGTATCCCTTTTTCTTTTTTATTTTAATAGATTATTATTTTGCATAATAAAATTATTATTCCATGTTTGTCTTCCACCCATTCTGTTAAACTCTTAACATTGGATCTAAGGATATGAAGGTTTTGTTTTTAGGTTTTCTAGCCAGACAGTCACATCTTTTTCAAAAAGTAAAAATTTTGTCTTTGCGTTTCAAATATTAATGACTCCTACAGTGGGAAGACTGTTTATTACTTTTTACTTCTGACTTTAATGGAGCTGGGCCTAATGTTTCACCATTAAATATGTCTGCAGTTGCTTTCTGGAAGATACTTTTATATGATTATTACTTTAAAATAGTTTATTTCTCTCATTGTTTCCCTAAGACTTTATTATTATTGCTATGAATGCATGTTGAATTTTATTGGATTCTTCTTCTGCATGTACTCAAAAAATCATGTGGTTTTATTCCTTTGCTTGGATCATGGGTAAATTACATGGGTAGCTTTCCTATGTTGAAAGAAGTTTTTATTCTTAAAATAAACCACACTTGGGGCTGCAAATTGATGCAGCCAATATGGAAAGAAGTATGGAGATTTCTTGGAAAAATTGGGAATGGAACCTCCATTTGACCCAGCTATCCCTCTCCTCAGTTTATACCCCAAAGACTTAAAAACAACATACTACAGGGACACAGCCACATCAATATTTATAGCAGCACAATTCACAATAGCTAAACTGTGGAACCAACCTAGATGCCCTTCAATAGATGAATGGATAAAAAAATGTGGCATACAAACACAATAGAATTTTACTCAGGAATAAAAGAGAACAAATCAAGGCATTTTCAGGTAAATGGATGCAGTTGGAGAAGATAATGCTAAGTGAAGTTGGCCAATCCCAAAAAAACAAATGGCGAATGTTTTCTCTGATATAAGGTGACTGACTCATAGTGGGGTAGGGAGAGGGAGCATGGGAGGAATAGATGAACTCTAGATAGGGCAGAGGGGTAGGAGGGGAAGGGAGGGGGAAGGGGGTTAGCATTGATGGTGGAATGTGATGGACATCATTATCCAAAGTACATGTAAAAAGACATGAATTGGTGTGAACATACTTTATATAAAACAGAGATGTGAATAATTGTGTTCTATATGTGTAATAAAAATTGTGATGCATTCTGCTCTCATGTATTTAAAAAATTAAAAAAGCAATTTGAAAAAAAGAAATTTAAAATTAGCTAATCAGTTTCTATGAAAAAGCCCACTCCAATTTTTACAATATTCATATTAAAATTACAGACATATCTTAGAGGAAATCTTTATTTAATAATATCGACCCTTCCAATTCATCTTCTGTTAGTTTTTTCTATTTTATTTTCTTTTTGATTGTATTGTAATGAAATTATTTTCTGGGTTTTAATTATGGATTTTTTTCATAGCTAGTTTATATGGTTGATATTTGTATGTTAAACATTTATTTTTGTGACTTTGGTAAACTTGCTTGCCAATTCTAGTAGTGTTATTACTCGTACTAATTTTAAAATAGATTCCTTAGAATCTGCATATCAGATCATGCTGCCTCTTTTTTTTTTTTTTTTTTTTTTTTTTTTTTAATTTTTTATTGTGGGTTGTTCAAAACATTACAAATTTCTTGACATATCATATTCCACACTTTGATTCAAGTGGGTTATGAACTCCCACCTTCACCCCATACACAGATTGCAGATTCACATCAGTTACACATCCATTGATTTACAAATTGCCATACTAGTGTCTGTTGTGCTCCGCTGCCTTTCCCATCATCCACCCTCCCCCCTCCCCACCTCTCCCCTCCCCTCCCCTCCTCTCTCTCTACCCCCTCCACTGTATAACCCTGAGGGTCTCCTTCCATTACCGTGCAATTTACCTTCTCTCTCCCTTTCCCTCCCACCTCTCATCCCTGTTAAATGTTAATCTTCTTCTCCTGTTCTTCGTCCCTACTCTGTTCTTAGTTACTTTCCTTATATCAAAGAAGACATTTGGCATTTGTTTTTTAGGGATTGGCTAGCTTCACTTAGCATAATCTGCTCTAATGCCATCCATTTCCCTGTAAATTCTATGATTTTGTCATTTTTTAATGCAGAGTAATACTCCATTGTGTATAAATGCCACATTTTTTTTATCCATTCGTCTATTGAAGGGCATCTAGGTTGGTTCCACAGTCTTGCTATTGTGAACTGTGCTGCTATGAACATCGATGTAGCAGTGTCCCTGTAGCATGCTCTTTTTAGGTCTTTAGGGAATAGACCAAGAAGGGGAATAGCTGGGTCAAATGGTGGCTCCATTCCCAGCTTTCCAAGAAATCTCCATACTGCTTTCCAAATTGGCTGCACCAATCTGCAGTCCCACCAGCAATGTACAAGTGTACCCTTTTCCCCACATCCTCGCCAGCACTTGTTGTTGTTTGACTTCCTAATGGCTGCCAATCTTACTGGAGTGAGATGGTATCTTAGGGTGGTTTTGATTTGCATTTCTCTGACAGCTAGAGATGTTGAGCATTTTTTCATGTACTTGTTGATTGACTGTATGTCCTCCTCTGTGAAGTGTCTGTTCAGGTCCTTGGCCCATTTGTTGATTGGGTTGTTTGTTCTCTTATTGTCTAATTTTTTGAGTTCTTTGTATACTCTGGATATTAGGGCTCTATCTGAAGTGTGAGGAGTAAAGATTTGTTCCCAGGATGTAGGCTCCCTATTTACCTCTCTTATTGTTTCTTTTGCTGAGAAAAAACTTCTTAGTTTGAGTAAGTCCCATTTGTTGATTCTAGTTATTAACTTTTGTGCTATGGGTGTCCTATTGAGGAATTTGGAGCCCGACCCCACCGACTGTAGATCGTAGCCAACTTTTTCTTCTATCAGACGGCGCGTCTCTGATTTGATATCAAGTTCCTTGATCCATTTTGAATTCACTTTTGTGCATGGCGAGAGAAAGGGATTCAGTTTCATTTTGTTGCATATGGATTTCCAGTTTTCCCAGCACCATTTGTTGAAGATGCTATCCTTCCTCCATTGCATGCTTTTAGCCCCTTTATCAAATATAAGATAGTTGTAGTTTTGTGGATTGGTTTCTGTGTCCTCTATTCTGTACCATTGGTCCACACGCCTGTTTTGGTACCAGTACCATGCTGTTTTTGTTACTATTGCTCTGTAGTATAGTTTGAAGTCTGGTATCGCTATACCGCCTGATTCACACTTCTTGCTTAGCATTGTTTTTGCTATTCTGGGTCTTTTATTTTTCCATATGAATTTCATGATTGCTTTCTCTATTTCTACAAGAAATGCCATTGGGATTTTGATTGGCATTGCATTAAACCTATAGAGAACTTTTGGTAATATCGCCATTTTGATGATGTTAGTTCTGCCTATCCATGAACAGGGTATATTTTTCCATCTTCTAAGATCTTCTTCTATTTCTCTCTTTAGGGTTCTGTAGTTTTCATTGTATAAGTCTTTCACCTCTTTTGTTAGGTTGATTCCCAAGTATTTTATTTTTTTTTTGAAGATATTGTGAATGGAGTGGTTGTCCTCATTTCCATTTCAGAGGATTTGTCGCTGATATACAGGAATGCCTTTGATTTATGCGTGTTGATTTTAAATCCTGCCACTTTGCTGAATTCATTTATTAGCTCTAATAGTTTCTTTGTAGAGCCTTTTGGGTCTGCTAGATATAGAATCATATCATCTGCAAATAGTGATAATTTAATTTCTTCTTTTCCTATTTTTATGCCTTTAATTTCTTTCGTCTGTCTAATTGCTCTGGCCAGTGTTTCGAGAACTATGTTGAAGAGAAGTGGAGAGAGAGGGCATCCCTGTCTTGTTCCAGATTTTAGAGGGAATGCCTTCAGTTTTTCTCCATTCAGAATAATGCTAGCCTGAGGCTTAGCATAGATTGCTTTTACAATATTGAGGTATGTTCCTGTTATCCCTAGTTTTTCTAGAGTTTTGAACATAAAGGGATGCTGTACTTTGTCAAATGCTTTTTCCGCATCTATCGAGATGATCATATGGTTCTTATTTTTAAGTCTATTGATGTGGTGAATAACATTTATTGATTTCCGTATATTGAACCAGCCTTGCATCCCAGGGATGAATCCTACTTGATCATGGTGTACAATTTTTTTTATATGTTTTTGTATCCGATTCGCCAGAATTTTATTGAGGATTTTTGCATCTAGGTTCATTAGAGATATTGGTCTGTAGTTTTCTTTCTTTGAAGTGTCTTTGTCTGGTTTAGGTATCAGGGTGATGTTGGCCTCATAGAATGAATTTGGAAGTTCTCCCTCCTTTTCTATTTCCTGAAGTAGCTTGAAAAGTATTGGTATTAGTTCTTCTTTAAAGGTTTTGTAAAATTCTGCTGTATACCCATCGGGACCTGGGCTTTTCTTAGTTGGTAGTCTTTTGATGGTTTCTTCTATCTCCTCAATTGATATTGGTCTGTTTAGGTTTTCTATATCCTCCTGACTCAATCTGGGCAGATCATATGACTTAAGAAATTTATAGATGCCTTCACTATCTTCTAATTTATTGGAGTATAAGGATTCAAAATAGTTTTTGATTATCTTCTGTATTTCTGAAGTGTCTGTTGTGATATTGCCTTTTTCATCCCGTATGCTAGTAATTTGAGTTCTCTCTCTTCTTCTCTTCACTAGCATCGCTAAGGGTCTGTCGATTTTGTTTATTTTTTCAAAGAACCAACTTTTAGTTTTGTCAATTTTTTCAATTGTTTCTTTTGTTTCGATTTCATTAATTTCAGCTCTGATTTTAATTATTTCTTGCCTTCTACTTCTTTTGCTGTTGTTTTGCTCTTCTTTTTCAAGGATTTTGAGATGAAGTATGAGATCATTTATTTGTTGGTTTTTTCTTTTTTTAAGGAATGAACTCCAAGCAATGAATTTTCCTCTTAGAACTGCTTTCAATGTGTCCCATAGATTCCGATATGTTGTGTCTGTGTTTTCATTTATCTCTAAGAATTTTTTAATTTCCTCCTTGATGTCTTCTATAACCCATTGATCATTCAGTAACCTATTGTTCATTCTCCAATTGATGTATGCTTTTTCCTTCCTTCTTTTATCGTTGATTTTCAGTTTCATTCCATTATGATCAGATAAGATGCATGGTAATATCTCTACTCCTTTATATTGTCTAAGAGTTGCCCTGTGACATAATATATGATCTATTTTTGAGAAGGATCCATGTGCTGCTGAGAAAAAAGTGTAACTGCTTGATGTTGGGTGGTATACTCTATATATGTCAATTAGGTCTAGGTTATTAATAGTGTTATTGAGTTCTATAGTTTC
>NW_026694443.1:0-3906 GCF_021218885.2 Marmota monax | reverse complement strand
TTTTATATCCTGCCATTTTGCTGAATTCATTTATTAGCTCTAGTAGTTTCTTTGTAGACCCTTTGAGTCTGCTAGGTATAGAACCATGTCATGTGCAAATAGTGACAATTTAAGTTCTTATTTTCCTATTTTTATGCCTTTAATTTCTTTCGTCTGTCTAATTGCTCTGGCCAGTATTTCGAGAACTATGTTGAACAGAAGTGGTGAAAGAGGGCATCCCTGTCTTATTCCAGATTTTAGAGGGAATGTCTTCAATTTTTCTCCGTTCAGAATGATGCTAGCCTGAGGCTTAGCATAGATAGCTTTTACAATATTGAGGTATGTTCCTGTTATCCCTAGTTTTTCTAGAGTTTTGAACATAAAGGGATGCTGTACTTTGTCCAATGCTTTTTCTGCATCTATAGAGATGATCATATGGTTCTTATCTTTAAGTCTATTGATGTGGTGAATAACATTTATTGATTTCCATATATTGAACCAGCCTTGCATCCCAGGGATGAATTCTACTTGATCATGGTGGACAATTTTTTTGATATGTTTTTGTATCCTGTTTGCCAGAATTTTATTGAGGATTTTTGCATCTAAGTTCATTAGAGATATTGGTCTGTAGTTTTCTTTCTTTGAAGTGTCTTTGCCTGGTTTAGGAATCAGAGTGATGTTGGCCTCATAGAATGAATTTGGCAGAGCTCTCTCTTTTTCTATTTCCTGAAGTATCTTGAAAAGTATTGGTATTAGTTCTTCTTTCAAGGTTTTGTAAAACTCTGTTGTATACCCATCCAGTCCTGGGCTTTTCTTAGTTGGTAGTCTTTTGATGGCTTCTTCTATTTTCTCAATTGATATTGGTCTGTTTAGGTTGTGTATATCCTCCTGACTCAATCTGGGCAGATCATATGACTTAAGAAATTTATCTATGCCTTCACTATCTTCTATTTTATTGGAGTATAAGGATTCAAAATAATTTCTAATTATCTTCTGTATTTCTAAAGTGTCTGTTGTGATATTGACTTTTTCATCCAGTATGCTAGTAATTTGAGTTCTCTCTCTTCTTCTCTTCATTAGCATGGCTAAGGGCCTGTCGATCTTATTTATTTTTTCAAAGAACAAACTTTTTGTTCTGTCAATTTTTTGAATTGTTTCTTTTGTTTCAATTTCATTCATTTCAGCTCTGATTTTAATTATTTCTTGCCTTCTACTTCTTTTGCTATTGTTTTGCTCTTCTTTTTCTAGGATTTTGAGATGAAGTGTGAGATCATTTATTTGTTGTTGTTTTTTTCTTTTTTTAAGGAATGAACTCCAAGCAATGAATTTTCCTCTTAGAACTGCTTTCATTGTGTCCCATAGATTCCGATATGTTGTGTCTGTATTTTCATTTATCTCTAAGATTTTTTAAATTTCCTCCTTGATGTCTTCTATAACCCATTGATCTTTCAGTAACCTATTGTTCATTCTCCAAGTGATGCATGATTTTTCCTTCCTTCTTTTATCGTTGATTTCCAGTTTCATTCCATTATGATCAGATAGGATGCATGGTATTATCTCTACTCCTTTATATTGTCTAAGAGTTACCCTGTGACATAATATATGATCTGTTTTTGAGAAGGATCCATGTGCTTCTGAGAAAAAAGTGTAACTGCTTGTTGTTGGGTGGTATAGTCTATATATGTCAAATAAGTCTAGTTTATTAATTGTATTATTGAGTTCTATAGTTTCTTTATTCAACTTTTGTTTGGAAGATCTGTCCAGTGGTGAGAGAGGTGTGTTGCAGTCTCCCATAATTATTGTATGGTGGTCTATTAGACTCTTGAACTTGAGAAGAGTTTGCTTGATGAACATAGCTGCACCATTGTTTGGGGCATATATATTTATGATTGTTATGTCTTGTTGGTGTATGGTTCCCTGGAGCAGTATGTAGTGTCCCTGTTTATCCCTTTTGATTAACTTTGGCTTGAAATCTATTTTATTTGATATGAGTACGGACACTCCTGCTTGTTTCTGAAGTCAGTATGAGTGATATGATTTTTCCCAACCTTTCACCTTCAGTCTATGTATGTCTTTTCCTATCAAATGTGTCTCCTGTAGGCAGCATATTTTTGGATCTTTTTTTTTTTATCCATTCTAGTAGCCTGTGTCTCTTAATTGGTGAGTTTAAGCCATTAACATTTAGGACTATGATAGAGATATGAATTGTTCTTCCAGTCATATTTGTTTATTTATGTTACTTAACATGGTTTGTTTTTCCTCTTTGATTATTTTTTCCCTTTACTGTCCTACCTCCCACTGTTGGTTTTCATTGTTATTTTCCATTTCCTCTTCCTGTAATGTTTTGCCGAGGATGTTTTGCAGAGATGGTTTTCTAGGTGCAAATTCTTTTAACTTTTGTTTATCGTGGAAGGTTTTAATTTCATCTTCCATCCTGGAAGCTTAATTTCGCTGGATACACAATTATTGGTTGGAACCCATTTCCTTTCAGCATTTGAAATATGTTGTTCCAGGATCTTCTAGTTTTCAGAGTCTATGTTGAAAGATCAGCTGTTATCCTGATTGGTTTACCCCTAAATGTAATCTGCTTCCTTTCTCTTGTAGCTTTTAAAATTCTCTCCTTATTCTGTATGTTGGGCATCTTCATTATAATGTGTCTAGGTGTGGATTTCTTATGATTTTGCACATTTGGCATCCTGTAGGCTTCTAGGATTTGGGATTCTGTCTCATTCTTCAAGTCTGGGAAGTTTTCTTGTATTATTTTGTTGAACAGATTGCTGATTCCTTTGGTTTGGACCTCTATACCTTCCTGTATCCCAATGACTCTTAAGTTTGGTCTCTTCATTTTATCCCATATTTCTTGGATGTTCTGCTCATGGTTTCTTAACAGTGTCACTGAGCTGTCTATGTTCTTTTCAAGTTGAAATACGTTGTCTTCATTGTCTGATGTTCTATCTTCTAAGTGTTCTACTCTGCTGGTAGTACTCTCATTTGAGTTTTTCATTTGGTTTATTGCTTCCTGCATTTCTCAGATTTCTGTTTGTTTTCTATAACCTCTATCTCCCTGTATAGTTGATCTTTTGCTTCTTGGATTTGTTTATGTAATTCATTGTGGAAGTGATCTTTCACTGTCTGATTTTGCTGTCTAATGTCTTCCTTGAGACTCCAGATCATCTGAAGCATGTATATCCTGAATTCTTTATCTGACATTCTATCTGCTGCAGCTATTACCTCTTCTAAAGTTGAGTTGGGTTTTTATTTTTGTTGCTCTGGTAAGAGTTCATTCTATATGAATCACACTAATGGGTCCTTGTTATTTTATATACTGCAAATATAATGCAAATAAATAACCTCCACTGCAGGCTTCTTAAGTGTAAGTTATTTTTCTGAATTCCTAACATGCTCATTTAATTCTCAGAAAAGGCTGAATGAAAAAAGTACTAAAACCGTTACCATTTACCAGAAGCAAATCAAGGCTCAAAGGATTCAAGTAAACTTCCATTTTTTGGTGATAAATTACAAACTAAAACTGAGGCTATTTAATTCTAGAAATCACTGAAATATAGTCTTAATTCTTTAGAAACACCACCCATATCAATTTGTTCTTTTTTTGTCTTGCACTGAATTTCACACATTTATCAGATGTAGAGTTTAATATCTGTCATTTACAACTCTAGGTATTTAGATGTCACATTATACATGCTGTAAGAAAAGAATTGGCATTACTTTGTCTCTGTGAAGACAGATAGACTAGCTTTTCCTTCTTCAAAGATGAGTGATATCATCTTTATAATATTCAAGGATCCCAAATGCATGCTGTGTTCGTCCACTTGTTATTTTTTTTCATTAAACAAGCTGAATTTTAATTAATTTGACTTTATTGTGTGTCTTAATATCTTAAAGGTCAAATCTTTACTCTTTTTTTGT
>NW_026694442.1:0-11533 GCF_021218885.2 Marmota monax | reverse complement strand
ATTTATTAAGTACAACAATGAAAGTGAGTTGAAAAAGATATGTTTTGCCTTTTCATGATTTTGAAAATGCTAACACCTATTTTTTTAAAAAAAAATAGATTATAGTCTTCCCCTAATTTTTATCAAAAACATCTCATGGTTATCTGTCTCAACAAATGGGCACATCCAAGTTTGTGTGCCTGTGTGTTTTCAGATGTTCATATGAGCTATGTTTTTTTTTTTCCATTACCTTTAAGAGATAAAAGATTTTATGTAAGTATTCTGAAGTAAAGAAAGTACAGCACTATTTAGTTCCCTTTATGTTGAAACTTATGAGCGTCTAACCCTTTATCATGCTGATCAGATAATTAAATTTAAGAAGCATCATTATAATCCATCTTGTCAGTAAGAGGACAAAAAAAAATAAGACATATAATACAATCCATTTATTTTCCTGATCAATTTCTTGACTTTCATTCACTATTTTTGCACTACAATTTCCATTATTATGAACAATAATCACTGAAAATCCATTCAATGATGATTTTAAATTACTGTCAGCATTTGTCTGTTACTTCGCTCCTACTTTTAACAGATTTAAATAGCCACTTGTTATGGTTTGGATATGAAGAGTCTCCCAAAAGCTGTTAATGCAAGAACGTTCAGAGGTGAAAGGATTAGATTATGATAGCTATAGCTTCATAAATAGATTAATCTATTTGAAGAATTAATCATTTGAAAGGTCAACTGTACTGGGTGGTGACTATAGGCCAGTGGGGTGTGGCTGGAGGTAGATCACTGGGAATGTGCCCTTGAGGATTATATACTGTCCCTCTGGCTCCTCTCTGTCTCTATACATCCCAGTCACCATGAGGTGAGCAATCTCCTCCACCATGCTCTTCTTCCATGATGCTCCACCTCACCTCAATCCCAGAACTATGGAGTCAACTGACCATGGACTGACCCTCTGAAACCGTGAGCTCCAGATCAACTTTGCCTAAGTTGTTAGTCAGATTTTTGTCACTCTGACCAAATGGAAGCTTTTCCTAAGTAGATTATCTTTAATAATAAATTTGACTTCTAAGGGAAAGAGACAGTTTCATGAAGAAAAGGAGGTATGGAATATTTACTGTGACAAAAAATGACAGAAAAAGGCATTTGCATTTATTAATGTCTTTGTAATAATTATCTTTTCTTCTTTGTATAATTTCACTGGTTAAAAAACCTTATCTAAGAATTTATCTCAAATATTGTAGGTAAATAGTAATAATAATACTTCCCTAGATTGAATTTCTATTTTTCTCTTTTGCCTTTGAAGACTGATGGAAGAAAACAATGAAACCTCTGAGGGAGGTTTTATTTTGCTTGGATTCTCAGACCAGCCCCAGTTGGAAATCATCCTTTTCGTGGTAGTTTTGATATCCTATCTTCTGACCCTTGTGGGCAACACAACCATCATTGTGGTCTCCTGCCTGGATTCCAAACTCCACACACCTATGTACTTCTTCCTCACTAATCTCTCCTTTCTTGATCTTGCCCTCACTACCAGCATCGTGCCCCAGCTGTTGTGGAACCTGAGGGGACCAGCCAAGACCATCACATCCACCAGCTGTGTCCTACAACTCTATGTGTCCCTTTCCTTAGGTTCCACTGAGTGCGTTCTCCTTACTATCATGGCATTTGACCGCTATGTGGCTGTCTGCAAACCTCTCAACTACACGACTGTCATGCACCCATCATTCTGCAAGGCCCTGGCAGGAATAGCCTGGCTAAGTGGAGTGGGAAACACTCTGATCCAAAGCACCATCACCCTGCGGCTTCCTCGATGTGGGCACCGTCGTCTCCACCACTTCTTGTGTGAAGTGCCTGCCATGATCAAGTTGGCATGTGTTGACATCCATGCAAACCAAGTCCAGCTTTTTGTGGCTACATTAGTTCTCCTCCTCCTTCCCATGGCATTGATATCTGTCTCCTATGGATTCATTGCACATTCTGTGATAAAAATTAAGTCATCCCAAGCTTGGCGCAAGGCTCTAGGGACCTGTGGCTCTCATCTACTAGTGGTGTCCCTTTATTTTGGGACCAGCTCAGTCATATACATCCAACCACAGAGATCCTTTGGCCACAGCCAAGGCAAGTTCATCACACTCTTTTATACTGTTGTGACTCCCACCCTCAATCCCCTCATATATACCTTGAGGAACAAGGATGTGAAAGGAGCCCTGAGGAGACTGCTGAGGAGAGAGCAACATTTCTAATGGACGTTTTGTACTGGAGACTTATTGAAGAGACATAATATTAAATAACCATTCCCTAATGTGCAGTGCATGTGTGGCTGCATTTACATACAGTGTGGCCCACACTGTGTCAAAAAAGAACATTTAGATTCAATTTCTGTAGCACATGAAAACTCACATATGTGTCACAAATATTTTCGCAAATTCTCTCATTAAATATATTTAAAAGGTTGAAATATATAGAAAGAGTGGAAGACTTTCCCACATGTAAATACATATTTGCTTGCAAACATGATTAGGGAATTAAAATAATATTTAATGTTTGCAAAGTTGAAAAGTATATATTAGTATGAATAAATTATTGTAGTATTTCCTTTTAAGAAGAATTCTCTTATAACATTGTTGCAAACATTTTGTACCTATTGTCTAAGTTCTTTCAAGAAAAAAAAATAACAAAACCAAACTTCAAAAGGTGGGAATTTGTTGGCATAAAGGACCAGATCTATGAATCTCCTTAAACTGCTATTGAGAATGAATTATTATTTAACAAGTAATAATTAAAATAATTGTTATAAGTAATTACTAAATAATTTAATGAAATATGAAACATTAATGTAATGTAGTTTCTGCTTGATTCAGGCTCTTCTTGGCAAAAGCTTGCATTCAATTCTATTTAACAGTCACTTGCTTTCTCCAGTGTCTTTGTGGTTGTTGAACATGTGGACTGTGGAGCCACACCGCCTTGGTTTAAATCTTTGTTTTACATACTTGCCATTCATGATTCTCTCTGCCCTTTACCTATTTTTCTCAGTTCAATCAGTTCTTACATATTCAGTATGGATTAAATAAATTAACTCATGCAAAATGTCAGAAAGTCATTCATGGCACTGGTAAATGCTGAGTGAGTCTTAACAATTTGTAAAAATACTCTTCTAAAACATAATTGTGCTCAGCTATCTCCATAGTCTTCACACACAATTTCTATCATTCTCAACATGTGCTTCATTGGTTGGTGTTTGTTGTTTTGTATTTTATATTGCATGGTGTTTAATTTGTTATTTACTGGAAACACTAAAGCCAATCAAAATCTTCCTTACACTTCTTTGTATCAGCACCAATTTCCACTTCAGTACCAATTTTGACTTTGGCATATGTGCTCTAAAAATATTGTTGAAATTTTGAGTCACAGTGCTTGGGTTCAAAGCCCAGTCCTATGAAGCTAATTAACTAGGATAGTCTTTAAGTACATACCTATACTATACCAATTCACAGTTTCCTCCACTGTACAAGAGTGGTAACAATAGTTCCAAATTTTCTTGGCACTGTGATAAGTAAATCTTATCTTCTAGATAAGAGTTTAGCTCAGAGCTATCTATTATATATTAAGAAAAACTACCCACCTATTTTTAGCTACATCTATATCACTTACACTATTCCAAATTTCATAGCTCAATTGACCTTACCCATGTAATGATCTCCCTTATAACTTCAATCACTTTCTAGGATATTTCAACACCTTTTAACTGTGTCCAACCATGCTCTATTTTTTGGTAGCTCCTCTAACTCAGCATAAAATTGGAATGCAGATCCTGCATTCTATTTAGATTTCTCTTACCCTTGCAGACATAGGAAACTCTTCTCCAGGCTATCTCTAGTCTTAACCCATTTCATCCATCACATTCACATTGGCACTGCCCAAGATAGGATCCTCTATCGTGACCCTAACAAAGATTGAAAATATATAGCTCTGGGCAGGAATGGATTTTGGT
Organism: Marmota monax; assembly: GCF_021218885.2. NCBI lineage: Eukaryota > Metazoa > Chordata > Mammalia > Rodentia > Sciuridae > Marmota > Marmota monax. Next base: position 7,548 of record NW_026694442.1, on the reverse strand, counting down.
GCAGCTTTGGTTTGGAGAGAAAACTATAATTTAATGATTGTGAATGCCCTCAGATGTGCAATATATTTTCTGCCTTACAGCCTTTCATACCTGGCCCATGGACTCCTTGTGGGTCTACTTCTAGCTTCCAAGGCACTTAAAATGTTGGTACCTGTGACTGTATTTTTAAATTTTCAAACTATTCTCTTGATGACTTATTTTTTCAATGAACACTTTGATTATTCTAGAAAAATTAAACTCTATTTATGACTATGATATTCTAATTATAAATGCCTCTTAAATCATTACAGAATGAATTCTAAAGTAGCACAATATCTCAGGTTTTCCACCATCTTGATTGAATTAGTCTTTTATCTCCTCATTATGCTCTCATTTATCCTATTATGGGAGCAGCAATTTCTGAACATTTTATTTTTATTAACCTTAGCATTTTATACTTGTCAACTTCTCAAAGCCAAAATTAAATCTCACCTATTCCACAAAGATGTGCTCATTCAGTAATAACTTCTTTTTCCTCTGACTTGCCATGCCATGTAGTATTAATTCATAAATGTATGAGAAAAAGAGAATCATTCTATTTAAACTCAAATTTAAATACTTTGTTATAGTTAGGGGAAAAGAATATAATCAGAAATCATAGGGTATATGCTTAGAAGAGTGAAATGAACCAAATTGCTTAGGGATTGTATGTTATGTGAAGGAGGCTGGACATTACTATGAGTTCTAGCAGAATATCTTGTTTTGTATAAGGTCTTGGGCACCAGAGTCATACCAACCTAGTTCTAACTCCTGAAGTGAGTTCCCTAATTTCCAAATCTATAGAGTTGGAGTAACAGTGCCAATTTCATGATATTAGTGTGAGGAGTGAGGACAACACACATAACAGGCTTGACAAGTGTCTGGCATGTAGCAAAGCTCAACACTCATTTGTCTATTACTGGTGATTTTCCTCAAGGAGCACTATTAAATCAGAAGAAACATTATTCTTTTATGTCTACTGCCCATACCAGGGGCATGGCTCTTTCCATGCTCCTGGAGAGCAGCTTTAGAATGACACTGATTTTTCTGGTCATTTTCAGATGGTAAGAGAGGTGACTTTTCTAGTAAAGTATTCTCATACCAATAATTGAAATAGTTGTCACCTGTTTTCAGGCCACAAATATAAGATAGAAAGTAAATAGAAACAAGTTTATAACTGAGAAAATTGATAAGGCCAATAGTACAATTTTGAAAGAATTTAGTAAAATTGGTAAATGGCAGGCGAGATGGTTCAAGAAAAAAATAAAAGAAAGAAATCCCAAGGAATCATTATCAGTGGTAAAAGTAATATAGCCACTATTATTATAAATTCTAAATAGAATAAAAATAATCAGTGAGCATTGTGAACCACTGCATACTTCAGAACAAGAACATATTTCCAGACACTTTGGGACTCATTTGGAGCAGGAAGTGATTTTAGCCTGGCAGGCATTGATTGTGGGGTGTTTGACAGAAACCCAGGAGGGTGTACAAACCAGAGAGAGAAGGAGGGAGGGAGGGAGAAAGGGAGAGAGAGAGAGAAAGTGTGTGTGAGAGAGAATCTGAATGAATTAAAGAAAGACATTAGAGGAAAGGAAAGGAGTGTAAACCAGCATGGGGACAGATGTGCATACAGTAGGAAGACTTTCCAAGGTAGAAGTATGGTATGTCAGGAAACAGCAGGGTATTTCCTAGGAATAGAAATTCAGCCCAAGGGAGATTACAAAACTTTTCAGTAATTTCAGCATAGTTAAATTAATCAAACTACTCCCTTGTGGTTTGAGATTAAAAGAACTTATTGATTAATTAGTAAATCATTACTGTGATGATGCTATGAACATATAGCTTTTTTCTTTCATCATTGGATGTACAATCATCTGGCAAGGATGTCTGTGGATGGTGTGATAGTGGCACCTGTCTTCTTTTCCACATGAGTGATTAATTTTTGCAGTAACATCTAATAAAAAAATACTGTTTCTATTGATCTGAAATGCCAAATTTGTCTAAAAGGACCTACCTTTGTCTACTGCCCATATTGACCATGTTTCATTCTATTCATAGTTTACAAAAATTTTTTATTATTTTTGTGAACCTTGAATTTTATCAAATACTTGATTTTGGATTTAATGATATGATTATTTAAGTGTTTCCCTTGATTCCATTATTTTGGTGAAATATACTTACTCATTTTTTAGGTTCTGGAATAACTTCAATTTGGGCAATGAGTATAATTGATTTTACAATTGCTTTCACAAAATTTCCCTTGCTTTTTCCCAAATTTATACTTCCCTAGGACAAGTATTTGAATATTTATTTTTATTTTTCAAACATCTGATATAAAGATTTTCTAGAAATCAATTTGAAAAAAAAACCTGGATACTTGAACAGGTATGATACATAAGATCTCCCAATGATCTATAAACAAAATAATGTGGTCAAATTTACTAGTTATCAGGGGAGTACAAAGTTTAAATTGTAATGAGATATCCACTACATGCTAGTAGATGGCTAAAATTAAACGAACATAGAACATTGAGTGTGGGTATAGATGCGGAGCACTTGGGATTCTCACACCGCCTGTGGTTTGTAGGTGTTTATACAAGTTTTCTGAGTAAATGGTATTTACTAAAGCTGAATATATGTGTACTTATTTTATGACTAAACATTCTTCAAAAGCAATACTTACATTTTTATTTTCTGAAAGATATATGCAAATTATTCATAGCAGCATTGCTCATAAAAGTTAACCCTAGATACACTTAATGCCTATCAATACTATTATGGATAAACATGGTATGGAATATTCACACAAAGAAATACAATGTTGCTATAAAATTTGTGATTTACTGTATAAGCACCTTAATGATTAAATCTCACAAAGACAATGTTGAATGAATGAAGGCAGAGACAAAAAAAGTAATGTATTGTGTTTGTATACAGTTCTAAAATTACAATAATGGTTACATGAGGACAAGTAAAAGTATTATATAAAAATGAATTGAGGTCTGTTCTAGAGTGTTCCTGTGTTTTATTTCTCAATCAAGATGTGTTCACAGTATAAAAATTTAGCAACTTGCATCTTTATGAACTGTTTACTTTTCTGTATGAATAACTTATTTTAAGAATCAATAGGCTTTTAACAAAAATCCAGATTCTATTGAAGATTATGAATATTTTTCAGTCCTGGGACTTGATGCACAGAAAATTGATCAAGTGAACTGAACAGTTGTTGTTTCCTTCAGATTCTGTATGTGCTTGAAGTTTGTCTGTTTCTGCTACTCTTTTAGAACTGAGTGCAGGTCTTAGCTAAATATTGTTGGCCATCCATCATTACATTACTGCAATTGTTTTCTCAGACCTGATCCACTCTGTCATTAATATCATCTGCCTGCAACCTGAATGTGCATGAGTTTTTCCTTGGACTCTAAAATATTTAAAGAAGGATTAATAGCCCTGGACGAAATGAAGCTCACCTCCTCTATTGAGCCTTGAAGAAAATCATGAAGGATGGGATGAGTATGAGTAAGTTTACAGCCCAATCTTCTAAGTTCAGCATCTGAGCACACTCATGGACAGGTTGTGTTGCCTGCTTTTTTTTCTTTCTCCTTTATCAAGATGAGTCATAATTCACTTTTTTTCCCATTTTTTGGTTGTTGCTGGAACCTGGATATTAAAATATTATGTTGTAGCACTCTGGGTGTTGATCCTTCCCTAACCCCCTATGACTTGCTATTGTTTTTTGTTTGATTCTTTAATAACTTTCCTAGACTAATTCAGTAAACTCTATCTACCTGGTTGTGTAAAATCTCTGATGTTCCTGATAAGTTCTGCTTTTCTTTTCACCTTGAAATCTTATCTTACTTGGGATCAGTTCTGTTTAGTATTCAGCTAGTGATTGGTCAGAGGTTGTGTTTAAGTGTCCTGAACAAGAAAAGTGTTCACCTCTTGTTGAATATGTGGGAAGCTTGGAGACTGCCTTCACTGTTTGGAGAGTTCATGAGTTTGCTAGGTAGTCAGCCAGGGTCTAGTAATTCACAAGTTCTCATTCTGGTTACTTCTTAGAGAGGATAGCTCTTTTGCAGAGACTTTGGAAAACTAGGTAGAATTTTGGTTTCAGTGGGATGTTCTTTGAGATTTTCCTCTTTAGGTTTCACACTAGTCTGTATTTATAAGGGTTCTATGCATAGCTGTTAATGTCCAGTAATCTTAGCTGTTTTGACAATAGACTGGGACACTTATTTATTTTATTCAGCCATTTAAAAAATTTGTTCTAATTTATATACATTGACAGTAGAATGCATTTTGACACATCATACATAAATGGAGTATAACTTCTTGTTCTTCTGGTTGTACATGATGTAGAGTTATATAGGTCATGTAATCATATATGCACATAAGGTAATAGTGCCCAATTCATTCTACTATCATTCCTACCCCCATGCCTCCTGGACTGGGACATTTGAAAATATTCTGTAGAATTAATATTTCCTATGCTACTGGGACCCTAAGATAATCTTTACAAAACTTCTCCAATTATTTTTGGTATCAAGAAAAATATCACTTTATCAGTTATTATAACTAAGTCAATTTCATAATCAAAAGCCCTTAACTTCATGAAAATTAATCATCTTCCTTTACCTAACTAAAACCTATTCTGGGATGGTGGTCTTTAGAGTGTGCAGGACCTATTGCCACATTTTCTGTATTTACCAGCTTCCAACTTCTATGTTATTTCCCACTGTTTCTAGGTTCCTCTGGTTCCTTTGTGGTTGAAACTGGGAGAAAGAAGATGTGAAGGGTGAGAATGGTCATGTTTAAGTAGCAGAGTGACATGCTTTTGTATCTTTTCCTCTGCTCATATCAGACATTTAAAGCCAACTCTTTTTCCTTTGGGCACATTCATGAGCCCATTCCAGATACTCTAAGATTGAGGACCATTTTGGTAGCATCTCTAAAGCATGTTTGAAATAAGTTTCCCTTGAGCTTGGGAAGAAGTGAAAATGCTACTATCATCACTTCTTTTCATATTGGCTTACAGTTCCTGGCCAGCACAAAAATAAGAAAGATAAATAAAGTTTTAGAAATTGGAAGAGATAAAATGAAATTCTTTATTCACAGATTATGTAATATATAATAGAAATTTTAAAAATATAAAATTTATAAATAAATTTCATAAGATCACCAAATATAAGTTCAATACACAAAAATCAATGCTCTCTTTAAATATTGGCTGCAAAATTAGACAAATTTAAACATTATAACATCAAATACATATAAGTAAATCTAATAAAAGGCATAAAAAATTACACTAAAATATATATAATTTCTGAGAGAATTTTTAAAAATGCAAATAAACATAGAAAAGAATCTTGTTTATGGATGAGGAGATAAAATATTTTAAAGAAGACAAATCTCCACTCTTTAGATCATAGATTCAATTTGGAATGCCAGTCAAAATTTTTATAGATATTTTTTGGAAATTACAAAATTAATTTTAAAACTCAGAAGCATATTTAGAAGACTTACAATAGCCTAGAAAATCTGGAAAAAACAGAGATAGAAAACTTATACTACTAGATATTTAAAAAATCCTGCTGTATAGCTACAGTAAATGATAGAGCTCACTATTGTAAATATGAACACAGAAAAAATTAGAGACTCACATTATAGGGTCACCTAATTCATGACAGTTCATTGGAGGAAAAGATATTTCTATTTTGATGTTAATAAAATTTGGTATCACTGAGTAAAACGAACAGTGACATCTACCTCACACGAGATACAGTTGTTATTTTCTTTATTATTCTTTTTATTTGTAGATGGACATAGTACATTTATTTTATTTTTTTATGTGGTGCCGGGTATCAAACCCAGCGCCTCACACATGCTAGAAAAGCGCTCTACCAGTGAGCTACAACACAGTCCCCACAGTTGTTATTTTCTAATGGATTATAGATCTAAATATGTATGGCAAAATAATAAAACTTCTAGACTGTAAAGTTGTATTACTTTAAGAATATCTTGTTCTATTTTGATTTTCCAGAAATTTCTATTTTTAATAATGCTTTAGTTTTAGTATGGTATAATTACATGTGTATTGATCCTAGTTGTACTGATGAATTTTGTTGTGCTTTTTTGTTGTTGTTGTTGTTGTTGTGCTTTTCAAAGCTGATTATCTGTGTCCTTTGTTTTTTAATCTGAAAAAACTCTTAGAAGTTATTTCTCTAAATTTAATCTGTAACATAGTTCCTCAAAGCATGGGCAAATAGAGCAATAGATCTTTTTGGAGATTTTGATTTAATAACTTTTTGATTCTTCTTGTTAATCTTGTAATTGCTAATATTTTTCAGATTTTTTTTAAAGACATACATTTCTTTCTTTTTTTTAAGAGATAGAGATAATTTTTTAATATTTATTTTTTTAGTTTTTGGTGGACACAACATCCTTATTTTATTTTTATGTGGTGCTGAGGATTGAACCCAGGGCCCCGCACATGCCAGGCGAGCGTGCTACCGCTTGAGCCACATCCCCAGCCCAAGACATACATTTCTTTTATCTCATTCTGTGTGAAATCTTTGGACCTTTCAATTCACTAAGTTTGTCTTATTTTTTTTTTAATTTTTTTTGCTGTTTGACATATATTTTAGTTCCAATTTCAATCACTAAAATTATATTTGTATATATTTTCATTTATGTCTCTTTTTTCTAATATGGTATTCTATTAATTCTTTTCAGATTTCTTCTTCGATTCATTTTCTGAGCTTGATCAAATTATTCTTTCATTTAAACATCTCATCCACATAAGTGGCAAAGTAGTCCATGGCATCTGAAGGGGCAGAGCAAATGATGTGACTGTTCCAGGGTGAGCACTGTGTATTGCTGACTGAAATCTTGAGACATTGATAGAACTGTAGTGAACCCCTACATGACCAGAGGGCATTGAGAATCAGGTGGCTCCCACTCTAGTGTAATTCAGGAAAAAATGAGGAAGACATTTCAAATTAACTACATTTCCATTACACTGATAAAAATGAGTGACAAAGAGTAATTCTTTCCTTTAAAATGGAAGAAATTTTTCTCACACCTGAATTTGTTTAGTGCGATTTTAATCAGCTGTATTTATAAGAGTAATTTATACATAACTCTGTACTCACTGTTTTTATTGCATAGAGTCCATTTGCATAATAACTTTCTCATGAATCTCCCTATAATAAATTCTGTTTTAACTTTAATTTCTTGATTGGTTATGTTATTTTTTTCTGTAATAAATTTTTACTTTTCCCTCAAAACAGATTAATAGATGTGATCCAGAAAAAGAAGTCTTTTCTTCTTTCAAAAACCTTTTTTAGGGCTTCCTTCATGGCCTTATTTCTCAGGCTATAGATTATTGGATTGAGTGTTGGGGGCAGAACAGTATAAAAAACAGTGAGTAAAAAGTCTGACACAGTTGGAGACTCTGAATGTGGCTTTAGAAAATCAAAGGCACTAGTAGAGACGAATAATATGACAACAGATAGGTGGGGCAGGCAG
>NW_026694441.1:0-8587 GCF_021218885.2 Marmota monax | reverse complement strand
AGACCATAACACTAACCCTATATCTAAAAATCACCCTAACCCTAAACCTAAACCTAATTCAAGTCCTAACCTTAACCTGAATACTAACCCTGATTCTGACTCATATCCTAACACTCACCCTAGCTCTAAACACCATCCTAACCTTAAACAAAACACTTACAGTAACCCTATCTGTAATTTGAGTCATAACCTTAACCTTAAAACTAACCCTGACTCTGACTACTAACCTAACACTAACACTAGCTCTAAATATCACCGTAACCTTAAAAGTAATCCTGGCACTAGAGGTCTAACCCCTAATTATAACCCTAAAATTAACAATAATTGTAACCCTAGTTCTTACATTAGCTGTTATGCTAACCCTAGCCCTAATCCTAACACAAAATCTAGCCCTAATCTGAGCTCTAAACCTAGCTTTAACCCTAACCCTAGACCTAACCCTAGCTCTAACTCTATCCCTTATCCTAAGCCAAACCCTAACAATAATTCTAATACTAATTCTAACACTAATCCTTAACCTAACCCAAAACTTAATCCTATTACTAGTCCTAACTCTAGCCCTCATTCTAGCTCTAACATAACCCAAACCCTTACCCAAACCCTGACCCTTATTCTGACCCTAACACTAATGTTAGGTCTAAACCTGAACCTAACCCTAAACCAAACTCTAACACTAGTCCTAGACCTAAACCTAATACTGAATCTAGTCATAAATCTAGCCCTAGACCTAAAGAAAAACCTAGCCCTAGCCCTAGTAATAACCCTTAGCCTAAGCCAAGCATTAAATCTTCACCTAGACCTAACCTTAGTCCTAATTCTGGTTTTAATTCTAACCATAATCCTAGTCTGAACACTGACCCTGACATTAAAACTACCTCTAGACATCACCCTAACCCTGAAATTATAACTAGCCCTACATTAACCCTAAAACTATCCCTAATCATATCATAAAAAGTTCATAATTTACCCATAGCCCTAACCTATTGAAAAACCTACCCTAATCCAATCCCTACCCTAATTTTAACCCTAAAGCTAACTCTAACGCTAACCATAGCCCTAAACCTAAGCCTAAGCCTAAACTTAGACCCAATCCTAAGCATAAACCTAGCCCTAACCCTGGATCTAACCCTATCCATTCCCCTAAGGATAACTCTAACCCTTATGCTAAACCTAGACCAAATTTTAATCCTATGCCCATCCCGAATCCTAACCGTTTCCCTACACATAACTTGAACCCTAAACCTAAAACTATCATTAACCTATCACTAAAATTAATGCTAATTCTTTTTTTTTAATTTTTTTTTATTGGTTGTTCAAAACATTATAAAGCTCTTGACATATCATATTTCATACATTAGATTCAAGTTGGTTATGAACTCCCAATTTTACCCCAAATACAGATTGCTGAATCACATCGGTTACACATCCATATTTTTACATAATGCCCTATTAGTAACTGTTGTATTCTGCTACCTTTCCTATCCTCTACCATCCCCCCTCCCTCCCCTCCCTTCTCTCTCTACCCCATCCACTGTAATTCATATCTCTCCTTGTTTATTTTCCCATTCCCCTCACAACCTCTTATATGTACTTTTGTATAACAATGAGGGTCTCCCTCCATTACCATGCAATTTCCCTTTTCTCTCCCTTTCCATCCCACCTCATGTATCTGTTTAATGTTAATCTTTTCTTCCTGCTCTTCCTCCCTGCTCTGTTCTTAGTTGCTCTCATTATATCAAAGAAGACATTTGGTATTTGTTTTTTAGGGATTGGCTAGCTTCACTAAGCATAATCTGCTCTAGTGCCATCCATTTCCCTGCAAATTCCATGATTTTGTCATTTTTTAGTGCTGCGTAATACTCCATGGTGTATAAATGCCACATTTTTTTAATCCATTCATCTATTGAAGGGCATCTGGGTTGGTTCCACAGTCTAGCAATTGTGAATTGTGCTGCTATGAACATCGATGTAGCAGTATCCCTGTAGTATGCTCTTTTAAGGTCTTCAGGGAAAAGTCCAAGAAGGGCAACAGCTGGGTCAAATGGTGGTTCCATTCCCAGCTTTCCCAGGAGTCTCCATACTGTTTTCCAGATTGGCCGCACCAGTTTGCAGTCCCACCAGCAATGTACAAGAGTACCCTTTTCCCCACATCCTCTCCAGCATTTGTTGTTGTTTGACTTCATAATGGCTGCCAATCTTACTGGAGTGAGATGGTATCTTAGGGTGGTTTTGATTTGCATTTCTCTGACTGCTAGAGATGGTGAGCATTTTTTCATGTACTTGTTGATTGATTGTATGTCCTCCTCTGAGAAGTGTCTGTTCAGGTCTTTGGCCCATTTGTTGATTGGGTTATTTGTTTTCTTATTGTTTAATTTTTTGAGTTCTTTGTATACTCTGGATATTAGGGCTCTATCTGAAGTGTGAGGAGTAAAAATTTGTTCCCATGATGTAGGCTCCCTATTTACCTCTTTTATTGTTTCTCTTGCTGAGAGAAAACTTTTCAGTTTAAGTAAGTCCCATTTGTTGATTTTTGTTATCAACTTTTGTGCTATGGGTGTCCTATTAAGGAATTTGGAGCCCGACACTACAATATGTAGATTGGAGCCAACTTTTTCTTCTATCAGACGCAGAGTCTCTGATTTGATATCTAGCTCCTTGATCCACTTTGAGTTAACTTTTGTGCATGGCGAGAGGAGGGGATTCAGTTTCATTTTGTTGCATATGGATTTCCAGTTTTCCCAGCACCATTTGTTGAAGATGCTATCCTCCCTCCATTGCATGCTTTTAGCTCCTTTATCAAATATAAGATAGTTGTAGCTTTGTGGATTAGTCTCTGTGTCCTCTATTCTGTACCATTGGTCCACCCTCCTGTTTTGGTACCAGTACCATGCTGTTTTTGTTACTATTGCTCTGTAATATAGTTTTAAGTCTGGTATCGCTATACCGCCTGATTCACACTTCCTGCTTAGAATTGCTTTTGCTATTCTGGGTCTTTTATTTTTCCATATGAATTTCATGATTGCTTTATCCATTTCTACGAGAAATGCCGTTGGGATTTTGATTGGCATTGCATTAAACCTATAGAGAACTTTTGTTAATATCACCATTTTGATGATGTTAGTTCTGCCTATCCATGAACAGGGTATATTTTTCCATCTTCTAAGATCTTCTTCTACTTCTCTTTTTAGGGTTTTGTAGTTTTCATTATATAAATCTTTCACCTCTTTTGTTAGGTTGATTCCCAAGTATTTTATTTTTTTTGAGGATATTGTGAATGGAGTGTTTTTCCTCATTTCCGTTTCAGAAGTTTTGTCGCTGATATACAGAAATGCCTTTGATTTATGCGTGTTGATTTTATATCCTGCCACTTTGCTGAATTCATTTATTAGTTCTAGTATTTTTTTTTGTAGACCCTTTTGGGTCTTCTAGGTATAGAATCATGTCATCTGCAAATAGTGATAATTTAAGTTCTTCCTTTCCTATTTTTATGCCTTTAATTTCTTTCGTCTGTCTAATTGCTCTGGCCAGTGTTTCGAGAACTATATTGAATAGAAGTGGTGATAGAGGGCATCCCTGTCTTGTTCCAGATTTTAGGGGGAATGCCTTCAATTTTTCTCCATTGAGAATGATGCTAGCCTGAGGCTTAGCATAGATAGCTTTTACAATGTCGAGGTAAGTTCCTGTTATCCCTAGTTTTTCTAATGTTTTGAACATAAAGGGATGCTGTACTTTGTGGAATGCTTTTTCTGCGTCTATTTAGATGATCATATGGTTCTTATTTTTAAGTCTATTGATGTGGTGAATAACATTTATTGATTTCCATATATTGAACCATCCTTGCATCCCAGGGATGAATCCTACTTGATCATGGTGCACAATTTTTTTGATGTGCCTTTGTATCCGATTTGCCAGAATTTTATTGAGGATTTTTGCATCTATGTTCATCAGAGATATTGGTCTGTAGTTTTCTTTCTTTGAGGTGTCTTTGTCTGGTTTCGGAATCAGGGTGATGTTGGCCTCATAGAATGAATTTGGCAGAGCTCCTTCTTTTTCTATTTCCTGAAATAACTTGAAAAGTATTGGTATTAATTCTTCCTTAAAGGTTTTGTAAAACTCCGCTGTATACCCATCCGGTCCTGGGCTTTTCTTGGTTGGAAGTCTTTTGATTGCTTCTTCTATTTCATCTATTGTTATTGGTCTGTTTAAGTTGTGAGTATCCTCCTGACTCAGTCTGGGCAAATCATATGACTTAAGGAATTTATCAATGTCTTCACTATCTTCTATTTTATTGGAATATAGGTTTTCAAAATAATTTCTAATTGTCTTCTGTATTTCTGTAGTGTCTGTTGTGATATTGCCTTTTTCATCCTGTATGTTAGTGATTTGAGTTCTCTCTCTTCTTCTCTTCGTTAGCATGGCTAAGGGTCTGTCGATCTTATTTATTTTTTCAAAGAACCAACTTTTAGTTTTGTTAATTTTTTCAATAGTTTCTTTTGTTTCAATTTCTTTGATTTCCGCTCTGATTTTAATTATTTCTTGCCTTCTGCTACATTTGCTGTTGTTTTGCTCTTCCTTTTCTAGGGCTTTGAGATGAAGTGTGAGCTCATTTATTTGTTGGTTTTTCCTTTTTTTGAGGAATGACCTCCAAGCGATGAATTTCCCTCTTAAAACTGCTTTCATTGTGTCTCATAGATTCCGATATGTTGTGCCTGTATTTTCATTTATCTCTAAGAATTTTTTGATTTCTTCCTTTATGTCTTCTGTAACCCATTGATTATTCAGTAACATATTGTTCATTTTCCATGTGATGTAGGATTTTTCCTTCCGTCTTTTATCATTGATTTCCAGTTTCATTCCATTATGATCAGATAAAATGCATGGTATTATCTCCACCCCTGTATATTTACTGAGGGTTGCCCTATGGCATAATATATGGTCTATTTTTGAGGAGGATCCATGTGCTGCTGAGAAAAAAGTACATCCACTTGATGATGGTTGATATATTCTATATATGTCAGTTAAGTCTAGGTTGTTGATTGTGATATTGAGTTCTATAGTTTCTTTATTCAGCTTTTGTTTGGAGGATCTGTCCAATTGTGAGAGAGGTGTGTTGAAGTCACCCATAATTATTGTGTTGTGGTCTATTTGATTCTTGAACTTGAGGAGAATTTGTTTTATGAACGTCGCAGCACCATTATTTGGTGAATAAATATTGATAATTGTTATGTCTTGTTGGTGAATGGTTCCTTTTAACAGTATATAATGTCCTTCCTTATCCCTTTTGATTAATTTAGTCTTGAAGTCAATTTTATTCGATATGAGGATGGCCACCCCTGCTTGCTTACGAGGACCGTGTGCATGGTATATTTTTTCCCAACCTTTCACCTTCAGCCTGTGTATGTCTTTTCCAATCAGATGTGTCTCCTGGAGGCAGCATATTGTTGGATTTGTTTTTTTAATCCATGTTACCAGCCTATGTCGCTTTATTGGAGAGTTTAAGCCATTAATGTTTAGAGTTACTATTGATATATGGTTTGTACTTCCAGCCATGTTTGATTATTTATCTTCTTTTTTTTTTAATTTAGTTTGTTTCTCCATGGTTAGCTTTCCCCCCACCCTCTGTCTTTATAGAGGCACTTCCCACTGATGGTTTTGGTTATTGTTTTTCATTTCTTCTTCGTGTAGTGTTTTGCTCAACATGCTTTGCAATGCTGGTTTTCTGGCTGCAAATTCTTTTAGCTTTTGTTTATCATGAAAGATTTTTATTTCGTTATCGTACCTGAAGCTTAATTTTGCTGGATACAGAATTCTTGGTTGGCATCCATTGTCTTTCAGTGTTTGAAATACGTTGTTCCAGGATCTTCTCGCTTTCAGCGTCTGTGATGAAAAATCCGTTGTTAACCTTATTGGTTTACCCCTGAATGTAATCTGCCTCCTTTCTCTTGTAGCTTTTAGTATTTTCTCTTTGTTCTGTATATTGGATATCTTCATAACAATGTGTCTTGGCGTTGGTCTACTGTGATTATGTGTGCTCGGTGTCCTGTATGCATCTACAATTTGCATATCCGTTTCCTTTTTTATTTCTGGAAAGTTTTCTGTAATTATTTCTTTCAGCAGGTTACTCATTCCCTTGGTTTGAATCTCTGTACCTTCTTCTATCCCGATGACTCGTAGGTTTGGTTTCTTTATGTTATCCCATATCTCTTGGATGTTTTTCTCGTGGTTTTTAACCAGCCTTTCTGAGTTGGCTAGGCTCTTTTCAAGATGATATATTTTGTCTTCATTATCTGATGTTCTGGCTTCTACTTGCTCCACTCTGTTAGTGATACTCTCAATTGAGTTTTTAATTTGGTTTATCGTTTCCTTCATTTCTAGAATTATTGTTTGGTTTTTTTTTTATAATCTCAATCTCCTGATAAAGATGCTTAACTTCTTCTTTTATCTGTCTATGTAATTCATTTTCAAAGTGTTCTTTCACTGTTTGGATTTGCTGTCTCGTATCTTCTTTAAGGTTCCATTCCATCTGTCTAAGGTATTCCTTGAGTTCTTTATATGACCATTTTTCTGCTGACTATAGGTCCTCCTGAATATTTAGGCTGTCCTTCATTGTTTGTACTCCTTTTCTTCCTTGCTTTTTTATGCTGCTCATGTTACTTCTTGTTCTGTTTGACTGCTGAGTTACTGTTTACTCTTATAGATTTATTTGATGCTTGAGAGGAAAGATATTAGAAGGGAAGGGAAGAAGTCACTAAAGAGAATGAGAGTAGGCAGGTAGAATTCAAGGAAGGGGGAATAAGAAGATTGAAAAGAAATGAAAAGACAAAAGAAACAAGAATAACAAAGATTAGATAATAAAGAAAGAAAGAAAAGACGAAAAAAAATTTTAACAAAAATAATAGTGATAATAAAAATGAAAATTAAAATTAAAAATAATAATAATAATAATAAAATTTAAAAAATTAAAAAAATAGAAACATTGGAAAAAAATAAAGAACAACAACAAATAAAAATTGAAAATGAAAGAAAAAGAAGAAAGAAAAAAAAAGAAAAGAAAAAAAATGATAATAATAATAATAATAAATGCAGTCTTAGAGTTCTATTAACTTCTCTTCCAGTAGGTGGAGCTGTGCCCATTGGGCCAAGCTTCTCCTCTCAATAGGTGGGAACCATTCACTGTGCAGCAGCTCTTTCTCCTAGACTGGGCGGGTCTCCAATCCTGAGTGTCTAGGGCCTTGTCTTGTGTTTCCTCAAGCCAGGCCGTGCTCACCTGTGGCGCTCACCACAATACTGGCTACACGCCAGGTCTGCTGTGCCTGGGAGCCCTGTTTTCATGAACACCTGGGCTCACTCTCCCTGTTTGCCTCCCTCAGACCCTAAGTTTGTAGAGCTTGGGGCTGAGATCCCCCAGCGAATTTGCTTGCCCTCCTGTAGCCACGCCCCCGGTAGCTGGTGCAAGAGACCTCAGTTGTCAGCACTGGTGGGAGCGGTAGCCGGGAGTTCCCCGCCACAAGTCCCGCGCCACTCCTGATTCCCTCAGTCTGGTTATTGCGTTCACAGGAGAGCTGGGAGTGGCCCTTAAGGTTTCCCCGCTGTGTGGAGAGAGATGGCTAGGGGATTACACACCTGTCGCGCTGGTTTCACTGCAGTTATCTCCTCCGCCCGTGACGCCATTTCTCTGCCATGGTGATATCCCATGCAAATGGTGACCGTTTGTTCCCTTTGCCGGATAACCAATGCAACGGGTGGGTCCTGACTGTCTCTCCCAATCCCCGTTTCAGTCCTGTGGCCACTGCCTATGAAGGCTCGGTTGGCTTTTACCTCTGTAAGTTCCTAAGGGCCGGCCAATTATTTCAGCGGGATCGTTAGTGCTGAGTCACAGGAAGCAGGCGAACCGGAGCTTAATTGCCTCCAATTCGGGCTCTGTGTGTGTGTTCTGAGGGGCCCAGCCTGTACACCCCAGATCCACGTCAGCTCAGCATTGCCTAGTGATCCTGAGCAAACAGCATTTAGACAGTTTACGGCTCCCTATGCCTGCGCAGTTGAAGATGTCAGAGACTTGATCTCTCTGCGCCTGCCACCATGTTACATCTCCTCAGTAATATTCATGTTGCCCTTACAGCTTCCTGGTATAAGCAAGTTCTTGGGATTATACAAACTGCTGCTTCTTTTTCCAGTCCAGATTTCTAGAAATGAAACTCTGGGCCGCGCTGACGAGCATCCGCGCTTGTCTGCGACTGTAGCAGAGCCACCCTGGCCTCCGCAGCTCTTCAGCCCGGTGCCAGGCCCCAGGGGCCCAAGGGGCTCCCGCCGCGGCTCTCCGTCCCCCTCCTCCGGAGCACGGGTCCCCTGGCAGGGGGGTGCAGAATGACCCCAGAGCAGGCTCTGCCCGAAGGTGCAGCGGCGAACAGGCCACAGAGACGCTCGAGGCTGCAGTGCAGCCTTCGGAGGACAGGGCTCGGCACTCAGCCCAGCTGCAACCTCTAGATGCGGCTGCCGGACAGTGTATACAGAGCCATCAAGACAGCAAGCAGAAAGCAAATGGCGGCTCCCGCGGAGTGGATTTTCGGCAATTAATGCTAATTCAAGC
>NW_026694440.1:0-19763 GCF_021218885.2 Marmota monax | reverse complement strand
CAGGACTAGAAGAAAACCAACACGCGATGATCGTTGAAAACTACAACTAAAAATAGCATATCAAGACAAGAAGTATATCTGAGCCTACAGCAACGGCCAAGTGGCGATCCATGCTTTCGTCGCTTCCTAACTCCCGCCAGAAAACGCACAACCAGAAGGCCTTCCCCCTTGCCATGCTCTACTAGCCGTCCCTCGAGCTTCTTTTTTTTTCCCCTCCTTCCTTTTTTTTCTTCGTCATATCCTTACGCTCTCCCTCCCTTCGCTCCCCCGGTCGCCGCTCCTCTTCCTCCCTTCTTTTTCTCTTCCTCCCCCCCCCCAATGTTAACTGTAAATATTGATTAAAATTTTCTCTTTGGTTTCAAAAATATTAAAGTGGGAAGAAATGCCTTAGAATTAAAAAATAATAATAATTAGATCATTTAACTCTCATCTTTTACAAAATAATGAGGAATGCACTAAATTTCACCAGTAGTTTTGCATGCCTTGGGCATAGTACTGTGATGATCTGGTGGATATACCCAGGGCTAATAAGATTGGATACAGTTGTCTCCTCTGGGTTTTTGAGAAATTTTAGACTGTCCACAAAATAAACTGCAGACTACTTTTTAGATCTTGGAAACATGACCACCCCCCACCACTCCCACCCCTACCCCCCTCAGCTGACACTTTTCTGCATATGTCACTCTGTCAAGTCCTAGAAACTTCCTTATAATTCTGGTGGTTCACTTTTAATTTCATAAAGCTTCCATCTTCTTGTGCCTTGACTAGTGTCTCTTGTCCCTCATCTGTGTGATTTTTCTTTTACTTCATCTTCTGTGTTTTCAGAGTAGTCTCTTCCAACCACTTACTTGCTTAAAACTATTTGAAGGTTTTCTTTTAGTATGGAAATCTATGCCCCCAGGAATGCCATATCTGGCGTCTCCTACAATCCTCCTCTACATCCCTACCTGAGATATATTGGATTGCTTATGGTTTCTGAATACAGCATGTCTCTAGCCTCACGCCATTCAACAGAAATATAATATAAAAAATAAATTGTTTAAAAAAAATTTTTAAACGCTTGTAGTTGTAGATGGACAGCATACCTTAGTTTGTTTATTTATTTTTATGTGGTTCTGAAGATCAAACCCAGTCAATGCCTCACACGTGCCAGGAAAGTGCTCTAACACTGAGCTACAACCCCAGACCCTAGTAGAATTATTTTTAATGTCTAACCTATCCAAAATATTATTTCAATAGGTAATAAGATATATAATATATATACTTTTAAAATATAAAATACTAATAAGGTATTCTACTTTTTTTGTTATTGTTTCAGGTCTTCTAAATTCAGTCCATATTTTACACCCACAGCATGTCTGTGTCCGAACTATCCTTGCTTGAAATGCTCAATATGTGTGACTGGTGTTACTGTGTTGAGTGCTATAGTTCTGGGTCTTGGTCAGCACTGTTTAGTCTTGATTATTCCCAGGACTCATCTTGAACATTATTAATTCTTCCTACTATCTATCCAGTGAGAATGAGGTCTAAGTTACATTTGTTATTTTAACTTTAAAAAAAAAAAAATTGAATCTCCCAAACTCCCAAAGATTCAATTTGTGTTGTGGCCAGCATCAAGTATACACTAGGTGCTCCTAGTTCAGCAGAGGGAAAATTAGACCACCAAGCCTGTTAGAAATGTTTTATATTTATAATAAATTAGTAGAGGGTAGAGTTCTGAAATGTCTTCCTTTAAGCAGCACATTGGCACTTTTTAATATGTATCCAAGAATTAAATTTATATCTTCGTCATTTTAAAACTAACAAGTAAGTGACTTGCAGATAGTCACAGAAATTATGTTTTTAAAGGAAGTTTTAATAATGCAGTTTGAAGTTTAACTGATTTTTGAGGATTGCTGTTCTATTGGAGAATTGATTTTTTTTAAGTATATTTAAGTACATTTTTAGGGTTAATAATATATAGTATTTATTATTTTTAGAACTCACTGAAAGCTCTTAAGTGAAATAATGTTTGAGTATGGCTTGTAAGGGACTAAAAGTTTCACATACCAAAAAGTATCTTAAGATTCTTTGTTGTGGCAGATTATTCTTGAAGGCTAAGTTTTTAAAACATGAAGTAGAACTTAGAACATGCATGTAACATTATTTTTATGCTATATGTATCTGCATTCCAGTTGATCTCCATACTTCTTTTGCCCTTCTATGCTGAAAATATTTCTCATGACCATTTCTTGGCCAAACATGTAAATTGCCCTCTAAATTTTTCTTGGAGGGATACCTGGGATTGTCCTAAAATTAATTGTCATGTAAGTATTTATTTCTTTTTGGATATATGGAATTATCCAAAAGCACTATTTCACATTTGTAGGATGCTGATAAGAATATTGAGGAAAAGTAACTTTGGAGAATCCTATGTGAAAGAGATTTCTTTTTTCTGGGACTTCCTGACTCTTCCATATATACATTTGTTATCAAAAGAGTAGAGGGGCATAAGAATATCATTGTTTTCCAACAGCCATGGAACCAACCGATTTGCTTTAATTGTTTTTACTTTTGCAAATACTCATGGATTTTATCTCCTGGAATGGCTCTAAACAATTGACAACACACTATGCTGAGTGAAATACTGAATATGCATATGCTAAATTTCTTTTTGTTTCCTGTACAGAAGATCAAATGAAATCTCTAGTCTGTTCAGATATCCTTGGAAACCTGAACAGCAAAGTGTTCGGAAGTCAAATATATTCATTCATTTATGCTGTACATACTTAATGAGCAGACATGTATGCAAGATAGGTATCACTATGCCAGGCCTTTATTTGGTAATAAAAGGGGGGGGGGGATATTAACTTTTACGTATATATATATGAGAGAGATACAGAAAACATGAGTTCCACATTCAGAGCAGTAGAGTGAAAATGGAACTTTTTAAATCTTCAAAATATACACTATGATAGGTTAAGCATTTAAGACTTGAAATCTTTCTGTTACTGCAACAAAACATTGTCTGCTGAGAAATATAGCTGCTCTTAATGTCATTGTTTTTCCCCCAGATCTATAGTAGCCTATTGAAATCAAATTCAAAATTCCCACATGGTATTCATGATTGCATTCTTTCTGTATAGTCTCTCCTCAGTATCTCTCTGTCGCTATATCTTCAGTCAAGAATACCCTATATACACTTAAATAATGACTGTGTTCAAGCTCAACCACATACTCCCACCCCCTACCCCACCATGTAGGCTCCAGTAGAGGATAAAAGTTCAAATCTGGGAAATGTATGAAGGAGTCTAGAAAATGGGAAAGTTTTGCCAGATCTGATGGACTGAAAGGATGAGAATGAATTGAGTTTGCTGATGAAAAGTCAGCTCTTGAAGTCCAGGCTGGATCAGGAAGAAAAGGAAAAAGAGCAGATAAGCTGCAAGAGAAAGTTAAAGGAACCAATAATTTATTTTGAAGGAACAGAACCTTTTTATGTTACTTCATTTGTTATAAAGAAAATAGAAATTATTGAGTATTGAAAAGAAATTGATTTAGAGTCAGTTTGCCTGGGTGTCATCCCAGCTTTTCTGCTTTCTAGCTGTGTGACCAAGGGCAAACATTATACTTTCTCTAAGCCTTGGTTTACTAATCTGTCAGTTGGGTATAATAATAGTATTTACCTCTTCTAGTTCTTTGATTAGAGTAGGTAATCTGTATAAACGACATGTAAAGTGTATTTGCTACTGTTTATGTATTTACTACAAGTAAGAAACACTCAAATGGTAACTGGAATCACCAGTCATTATTGTTCCTATCCCTTAGGAAGTTTGGGGGAATGAAGTCTGTTTTCTTTGATATAGAAAGCAGATGGTATTTGCTTATATATACTCTCTGCTCTTAAACTAAGCTGCTTAAAACCATGTTGATCTGACCACCAACATCCCTGGCACAAAGTATAGTATCATAGAGAGTGCTAGAATCAAATAGGACCTGGGTTTGAATCCTAATTCACTACTTCTTAAGGGTGAAATTGGGAAATTATATAATCTTACTGCCTGCGTTCTTTATCATAAAGTAGGAATAATAATAATAACCTGCTTTTTAGGGAGTCGTGAAATGAATATCAGTCAATACATTATAAGCATTACCAAACCTATTTCCAGACTCGTTCTTCTGGCTTTGTTTTATTACTCTGGTATCACTTGTATGAATGACTTAGTCTTCTTACTTCTTCTCTTGGTTTTCTTACTTAGAAGTCTTATAGTGTTATAACATCTCCTATCCTGGCCAGGTGTAGTGGCACATGCCTGTAATCCCACCGGCTTGGAAGGCTAAGACAGGAAGATCGAGAGTTCAAAGCTGGCCTCAGCAAAAGTGAGATGCTAAGCAACTCAGTGAGAAGACACTGTCTGTAAATAAAATACAAATAGGTGGCAGTAGCACATGGGAAGATGAACTCTCCCTGTTTTGTTTACCCCTTTTCTTTGGCTGTATTTGATTACAGTATAAGATGTTCTTTTTTTTTTAAAGAGAGAGAGAGAGAATTTTTTAATATTTATTTTTTTTTTTTTTAGTTTTCGGCGGACACAACATTTTTATTTGTATGTGGTGCTGAGGATCGAGCCCAGCGCCCGCGCGCATGCCAGGCGAGCACGCTACCCCTTGAGCCACATCCCCATGTGTGTGTGTGTGTGTGTGTTTAATAGTATTCCTATGCTTTACAATGGGAATAGCTGATATTTTTATTTGGTGGTAAAAAGGGGTGAGGTTTGTCCTCTGAAATAACGTTAGTAATGGCAATCTCTTTTGAAAAACGTTCAGTGATCTTGCTACTCTGTTAGGTTTGCCTAATCATTTTAGAAAGTGCCATCTGCTTGTTACTATTTAAAAGATTTTTAGTAAGAATGAAAAATTTAGGTTAAAAATGAAGTTGTACAGTAATGTACATAAAATGAAAATGTGCTGCAAAAGTGACATTATATTAAAATCTCCTAAAAACATAAAGTTTGACATTTAGAATAACTAAAATTATTTTTCTTCTTCAGCTTCCAGCTGATCTTACCAAGATGCACCTCACAGACAACCCTCATCCACAGGTGACTCATGTGTCTTCTAGTCAGTCTGGTTGTAGCATTGCCAGTGATTCTGGGAGCAGCAGTTTATCTGATATCTATCAGGTAATATCTTAGGATTATGTGCTGTGCATATAGCGTTTTTATTCTGCAAAATACTCTGTGCCTATGCCTTAGATGGTCATGTATCTTTTAATTAGAATATGAAATTCAAGCATAAGGTCTTTGCAAAAGTATGTTTTATATTCTGTTTCAAATTCATAAGTCTAATTAAGAAGATGATCTATATTTTGAGAAGGATTTAGTATAGTTCAGTAATATATGACTGTAGCATTCTCTCTCATTTTTTTTTAATCCAGGCAAATCTATCTTAATATATAATGCTTTGGTTAAAAAAGAAAGTAAGAAAAGTTTTTTGAAACCCCTGAACTCAAACTTATAAAAAGGTTGATATTTAGTTGTATAAGTCTACTAACTATAAGTCATGAAGAAATTTACAGTTGTTTATGAATTGTAAAGACTATTATTATATAACATGAATTACATAGAAAATTAGTAAATTTGCAGACTTTCCTATTCTTAAAACCCCAATAGAAACTTTTAAACTTACTGAGATTTTCAGTGATTGTGTAATAGAAAGAGGGGCTCTGGAAAGACCCATAAACAGAGAGAATCCTCACAAAACCCTGCTGAGGTTAAATCCAAATTAGGTTCAAGTCAGTGCAGTGTTTCATGATCCTGATAGTGGAATGTCTGTGAGATTTTATTTAATATAAGATGTTTGGAACAGTTCTCTAGGTATGAGTTTTTATGTCCTGAAGTCCAGTGGTGGTTGATGTCATAGATTATAGAACATAAAACATAAAACACTTCTAATAAAATAAGTAGAGGATACATGGTATTCATGGTTAGTTTATTTGAAATTTCAGATGTACTATATAGGGCTGAGTAGTAGAAATTTAATGTGAGCCACATATTTAATTTTGAAATTTCTAATAACCATATAAAAAAGGAAACAAGTAAAATTTAATTTTTATAATGTATTTTATTTAGCATAGTATATCCAAATGTTATGACTTCAACATAAAATCAGTTTTAACATTATGAATTATTTTGTGTTCTTTTTTTCATGCTAAGTTTTCAGAAGACAGTTTAATGTTAACTTATAGCACATCGCAGTTCAGACTAGCCAGAGTTTAAGTGCCTAGTAATCACATGTTAATAGTGGCCACCCATAATACTGATCTGTAGAAATTAAATCATTTGTAGTCTGAAGGAAATATTTTAGACTGCACTTTTATGGAGTTACCCAGATTGAGATATTTTAGGAAAATCAGCTTTCCTCTATGGAGAGAAGTTTGTAGGCAGAAAAAGCTTGCATTTTTTGGTTTCTGTCTGGCTTTTCTCAACAAAGGTCATTTCTGTGGCCGTCCACATCTTACTGTTTGCCTTTTATAGTGAACAGAAGAAAGAATTTAAAAAAAAAAAGGTGGGGGAGACTTAGAATAATGCAATGGCTCTGGGGCCACTTATTGTGTTTGTGTAGTTGTGGGACTCAACACATTCTACCTCTCCCTAAAGAAGTATCTTGTGAAAGAATTAAGAGTCCTTGCACACACACAGCCCCCAAAAAATGATAGTAGAGCTCTGGCTTCTCTAGTTTCTTGTGTTTTTCCAGGGAGGGAAACCCTGAGGAGAATTAAGTTCAAGGATGCAGCTTTATGAGTGATATGATTTTTCCCAACCTTTCACCTTCAGCCTATGTATGTCTTTTCCTATCAAATGCGTCTCCTGTAGGCAGCATATTGTTGGGTCTTGTTTTGTGATCCATTCTACTAGCCTGTGTCTCTTAATTGGTGAGTTTAAGCCATTAACATTTAGGGTTATTATTGAGATATGGGTTGTTCTTCCAGCCATATTTGTTTATTTCTGTTACTAAACATGGTTTGTTTTCCTCTTTGATTATTTTCCCCCCCTTTACTGTCCTACCTCCCACTGTTGGTTTTCATTGTTATTTTCCATTTCCTCTTCCTGTAATGCTTTGGCGAAGATGTTTTGAAGAGATGTTTTTGTTTTTGTTTTTTTAAAATATGAAATGGAGGCTCAGGGTAAAATGGAGTTTGTCTGGTCAAGGCACATATAGTTTGGCCCCTAACAGTGCTAAATCAAAATGCAAAAATGTAAAATCTTTAAGAGTAGCCAAAGAAAGTAAAAATTCTCAAACTGTTACACTCAGGGCAGTACTGAAAGAAATGCCATAAAAGTTAAAACAAAAACAAGCCAACATATAAAAACAGAAGGGAACAAAAAACCACTACAAATCTAAAAAATACACATGTCTATATACTTATATATATTTCTATACATAGAATGTACACTGAATTCAAGAGCATCAATTGACATCATTACCAGTGTTTTCTTACTGGTGGTAGGTTTGTGGGTAGTTTTTATTATGTTTCTTAAGCGAACATTATTATTTCTGTTTTTGACAAATCTTAAGGAGGATATAAAGAGTGTATTGTTAAAAATAAAAGTTGAAAAAATGTGAGAAAAGAGAAAGGATTAATTACTAAAGAGTAAAAGGAATTAAAAGCAAATCAGAATGATAAAATGTGCTTCTGAAAAATGCAGGATTTCTAGACCTACAATTTTTTAAAACTCTTGGATTAGGTTAGTAATATCAGTGAACCAAATTGTGTATGTTGTGTGCGTGCACATGTATTTCCAACCAGATCCTTGGGAATAAAGCAAAGAGAGGAAGAGTTAAATATCAGTACTGGTCTCTTGGTATTTCCCTTGACCTCAGACTACATTGGCAATACTTAGAAAACTGAATATACTTGATTACAAGTGTGTATTGCCAGTACCTTAAACAACAATAGTTTAATTGTCTGGAGCACCTAACAGTAACTCTTAGCAGGAAAACTGTTTATACCATTTTATATTGCCAAATACGTGGCTAAAAATCTATGCATTTCCACTGAGCTACATCCCTAGCATCCTATTCATTTCCTTCTTCAGAGTTTTTATGTCTTATTATTTAAAAATAGAAACTCTTGGCTCTCAGAGAAAGTTATTTACCACAGTTTTGGGGGTGGGATGCAAGGAATTGTTTCAGTGAATATGTTTATAAAATCAGATTAGCTTATAACGTTTGGCTGAAAGTAGGTTAGGATGTTGGATTATTCTTGGATGAAATAGTCTATGCATTATCAGAGTTCTCTAAAAGAAATGCTTCTTTCTAGATTTCTTTTTCTCTGTATCAGTCCTTTTTCAATAACAGGAAAATTGTGAAATACTGACTCTTGAAGAAAATAATTTGTCTTTTCATTAACTCATTCTTAAATAGCCTGAGGTACACATTCATTCTCCACCTGTCTTTTCTTAGTTTCTATGTGGAAAATAAATGTGTTCCTAAAACTTTGTTATGACAATAACACAATTCCTTAATTTATGACTCTACTGACAGTCTTGTCAGACAAGACTGTCACTTTTCTACAGGTATCTTTTTTTTTTTTTTTAATTTGTTTGGTTACTCCCATTTTTTCAACTCCCATTTAATTTGCAAGAATGTTTGAATCACATCACTTCTATATTTAAAAAGTGTTTAGAGAAAAAACTTTTTAGATCGAATCCATCCCATTTATTGATTCTTGGTTTTAATTCTTGTGCTTATAGGAGTCCTATTAAGGAAGTGGGGGCTTAATCCCACATGATGAAGATTAGGGCCTACTTTTTCTTCTATTAGTCACAGAGTCTCTGGTTTAATTCCTGGGTCCTTGATCCACTTTTGAGTTGAGTTTTGTGCATGATGAGAGATAGGGATTTAATTTCATTTTGTTGCATATGGATTTCCAATTTTCCTAGGACCATTTGTTGAAGAGGCTATCATTTTTCCAATGCATGTTTTTGGCACCTTTGTCTAATATAAGATAATTGTAATCTTGTGTGTTAGTCTCTGTATCCTGTATTTTGTACCATTGGTCACTAGTCTTCTTTGGTGCCAATACCATGCCGTTTTTGTTACTGTTGCTCTGTAGTATAGTTTAAGGTCTGGTATAGTGATGCCACCTGCTTCACTCTTCCTGCTAAGGATTGCTTTAGGTATTCTGGGTCTCTTATTTTTCCAGATGAATTTCATGTTGCTTTTTCTATTTCTATGAGTAATGCCATTCTTGGGAGCAAATTTTTACCCCTCACACATCAGATAGAGCACTAATCTCTAGGGTATGTAAAGAACTCAAAAAGCTAAGCACCAAAAAGAAAAATAAATAACCCAATCAATAAATGGGCCAAGGACCTGAACAGACACTTCTCAGAAGAGGACATACAATCAATCAACAAATTTATGAAAAAATTGCTCATCATCTCTAGCATTTAGAGAAATGCAAATCAAAACTACTCTAAGATATCATCTCACCCCAGTCAGAATGGCAGCTGTTATGAAGAAACAACAATAAATGTTGGTGAGGATGTGAGGGAAAAGGTACACTCATACATTGATGGTGGGACTGCAAATTGGTGCAGCCAATATGGAAAGCAGTATGGAGATTCCTTGGAAAACTAGGAATGAAACCACCATTTGACCCAGCTATTCCCCTCCTCAGTCTATACCCAAAGGATTTAAAACAGCATATTACAGGGACACAGCCACATCAATGTTCATAGCAGCACAATTCACAATAGCTAAAATGTGGAACCAACCTAGATGCCCTTCAGTAGGTGAATGGATAAAAAAAAAATGTGGTATATGTACACAATGGAATATTACTCCGCAATAAAAGAGAATAAAATCATGGCATTTGCAGGTAAATTGATGGCATTGGAGATGATAATGCTATATGAAGTTAGCCAATTCCAAAAAAACAAATGCCAAGTGTTTTCTCTGATATAAGAAGGCTGATTCATGGTGGGATAGAGAGAGGGAGCATGGGAGGAAAAGATGAACTCTAGATAGGGCAGATGGGTCCGGGCAGGGAATTAGCAAGGATGGTGGAATATGATGGACATCATTATCCAAAGTACATGTATGAAGACACGAATTGGAGTGAACATACTTTGTATACATTATATACAAGCAGAGATATGAAAAATTGTGCTATATACGTGTAATAAGAATTGTAATGCATTCTGCTATCATTTTTTTTTTTTAATCAATTAAAAAAATAGAAAGTGGGGGGCTGGGGATGTGGCTCAAGCGGTAGCGCGCTCGCCTGGCATGTGTGTGGCCCGGGTTCAATCCTCAGCACCACATACAAAGATGTTGTGTCCGCCAAAAACTAAAAAATATTTAAAAATGAAAATAAATAAAAAGTGTTTAGTTCCCACCATTACCTGATTTACACTCTTCATTATAAATTCAGACCTTTCACCTCTCACCACAATTTGCAGTTTGGTTTTATATTCCACTATCCCCCTATTTGTACATTCTAGATTCAGCTTCATGGCAGATGAAGATGCTGTTCCCTGAAAATTTTTTGCTTTTTCCTGCACTTGTACTTTGTAGTCATATTTCTCTCATTTTATAGCTCTGCCTTGATGACATTTTCATTTTTGTCTCTATCTCCTTGGAATATACAGCAGTTTTTCTCTATGTCATACCACTTTCCCACTATACTTTTTGTTATTTTAAGTTAATTGTAAACTTGACATTTTGCATTATGAGAGTGAATTTATAGAGAGCAGAGTTGATATCTTACTAACTTATATTTCATGCTTGAGTCAAGCACAGTTTTGGCACTTAGAAATTAATCTAGAATTGTTTTTTTGTTTTGTTTTGTTTTAATTAAAGTAGAAACCAGCCAACATTGGTTCCGAGGAAAATGCAGAATAAATCTGCTAATGTTTTATTATACAGGGCAGAGGAGCCCTTACTTTTCCTGTCTGTCCTGTTTCAGAGATTATGAAATGGACCAGACTACACTATATAATTGTGAAAGATTAATTTCACAGGATTCTTGCCTTGACCAGAAATCCAAAGAGAAACCCTTATATGGGCCAAATGATCCATGAAAGAGGTTAAATAAAATACTAAAAATGAGAATACAGAAAGAAGCAGCATTGAAAGTGTGAGGTTCTAACTTTATACTTGCTCTAAATTTGAAAATGTGGTTTTTGCAAGTTTGTATAACTCTCTTAATTTCAATCTGTGATAGCTACATGTTTATCTAGATGTAAACAGGAAAAATATTCTCTGATAGTTCATTTGGGAAAGGCCAAGTCACCAGCAAATTACCTCAGACTGTCTACAACACCAAATTATATGCACACACATACACAGACATATTCATATGACAGAAAAGGAAAAATACAATAATTTTAATACTTGTATTTTTAGTTCTATCACCAATATACTTTTACTACCCTGAGCTTATTTTACTTATCATAGTCTTTCTGAGGGCTTACTGTATCCCAGGTGCTAGGATAAAGAGGTTGAAAGGCCGTGTCTTAATCTGCTGTATATCCTACCTTTAAAAAAAGTAGAACTCATATGTTTTATACTAGCTCTTGGTTATCATATTATTCTCTCAAATTCTGTTGATGAATTTAAAAATAAAATTTGGAGAGGAGCTTTTCCCCCCTCTTTAAATTGTGAAGTTTTTGTTTTTGTTTTTTTGTTTTTAACTCATAGTTCACACACTTTCTTATTGAGTACACCAGTTCTCCTTATGAGCGTAGTATTTAGTTATAACATGGGATTGTCCCTGTATGGTGCTTTCAGGTAGACTAGGTGACTTATAAAACACTGGAATTTATTTCTTAGTTTTAGAAGCTGGAAAGTCAAAGATCAAGTTGCCAACAGATTTGTTATCTGATCAAACCCTTTTTGTAGTTCATTTGCCATGT
The DNA here is from genome assembly GCF_021218885.2 of Marmota monax. Taxonomy (NCBI): domain Eukaryota; kingdom Metazoa; phylum Chordata; class Mammalia; order Rodentia; family Sciuridae; genus Marmota; species Marmota monax. The sequence continues at coordinate 7,863 of NW_026694440.1, read as the reverse complement.
CATAAAGGCCCTCTTTCTAGATAGACACCATCTAACTGTGTCCTCTGGGCTATTTTATTTTATTTTATTTATTTATTTTGGTACTAGGGATTGAACCCAGGGATGCTTTACCGTTGAGCAACATCCCAGCCCTTTTTTATTTGGAGACCAGGTCTTATTTAAGTTGCTGGGCTGGCCTTGAACTTGCCGTCCTCTTTCCCCAGCCTCCTGTGTTGGTGGGATTGCAGAACACTACTGTATCCATCTGGCCTTTTTCTTAAGGGTACTAATCTAAACATTCATAGGGTTCCAATGACCTAATCACTTTCTTCATAACTTAATCTCTTCATAGGTCTCACCATCTAATACTACCATCTTGGGGATAGGGATTTAAACATAAGAATTTTAGGGGCTCTAGGAATATATATACCTCAGTGGTCAAACACTTATGTAGCATGTACATAAGATCTTTAAGATCTGAAATTAGGTATTTTGTTTGGATTGTTTACCAGCTATTACTTAAAGCTGTGCAGAAATGTAAACAAGACTCTCATTTGCAAGTATCAGAGCCCTAACTTGAGTTAACAGAAGGATAGTTTATTTACCCACAGAGAAAACAGTGGCAGCTTTAGCCTCAGGGAGCCTGGATACCTGCAAGTGTGTTGGCCTCATTTGTCTGGCTCTAGTCATTTGGCGTCCTGTGGCTGGCTTGTTTGTCCTCCCTCTTTTCTCTGGGACACTTGTCACAGGTGCTGTTGCTGCACATGTCATGCTCTTTTAAAAAAAAATATTTTTAGTTGTAGATGGACACAATAACTCCCTGCCCCCTCTCATAAATATGAGTGTGTGTGTGTGTGTGTGTTTTAGATGTTGATGGACCTTTATTTATTTTTATGTGGTGCTGAAGATCAAACCCAGTGCCTCATACATGAGGAAACTGAGCTACAACCCCAGCCCCATGTTGTGCTTTTTCTCTGCCTGCATGTTTAATACCTGTTGTTTTGTTGTTCTGTATCTTTCTGTCTCTTTCTGTTTCTGCCTCTTGCTCAGTATCCTCCTTCCCATTCCCCTGCTCCTTCTCTACCTATTGGTTCCATTTTCTCCCATGACAGGCGCTTCCTTTTTTTTTTTTTAAATACACGCCAGCGGAATGTATTAATGACAGGCATTTTCATGTGGCTTTATTAGGCAGTATACTTTGATTTGTCTTCAGGTGAGCAACTAGAGAAGAAAGGATGCTTTATATATAACTCCAATTACTAAAATCCAGAGAAAAATTTCTTTATACCTCAGCTTACATAGTGAGGAAATAAGGCACTGTAGCCACTAGAATCTTGAAATTTAAGATGGAAACAGCAGTTGCCAAAAAGAGAACTTCTTCCGGACAGACAGTACAGTAAATGTTCAAAACGGAAGATGAGATAAGTATTTGGGTGAAACTTACATAGTCTTTATTAATATACTCACATTTGAGTCTTTTTTTGTTATATGGAATTCCTGTGTCCAATTCATTTTTTCTGTAACTGCTTTAACATTCATGCTTTTTCATTTATAATATGAATCAAGAGTGTAATATTCAGAAATATTGCCTAATAATCCACTTCAAAATGGTTGTATTTTTTAAAACACATCTTCATTACTTTTTGTGCATTACACTTAATTCATACTTTTGTAAAAATTGCTGGTTCTTTTAGAGGTATATGACACATTATATTACCAAAGTTGTGGTTGTTGAATTCATTTTAAAGATTAGTTTTAGAATAATCTCAGCTCTTTTCACACTGTTAGATCTAGTGATAAGGCAATGGAAAACGAGGAGTATCCATCTTTTATGATGAGCCTATTTTAGCAATACTATTCTACCTTGTTTCAAACTTTTGGTTTTATATGGTTTTGGTTTGGGGCTTGTGAATGTATGTGTTTTGGTATTTTGTTGTTATTTTTGCTTTTGTTTTTATTATGTACCTGGGATTGAACCCATGGGCACTTAGCCGCATCCCCAACCCTTTTTATATTTTTTATTTATAAACAAGAGTCTCAATGCTGGGGCTGGCATTGAACTTGTGATATTTCTGCCCCAGAGAAATATCCCAAGCCACTGGGCCATCATGCCTGGCTCAGACTTTTGTTTTGAATTTACATGATCACCTACCATCTAGCATCTATGATGAAAGAATATATTACTTGTAAAGTGATTGTTGTTAAACTTTCTCTTTCTCATACTTCATGTTTTAGAAACCTTTGAGTTTAAAAAAAAAAAAAAAAAGCAAGTGTTTTCTGGAAAACAATATATTTAGTGATCTTTGAATCTCTTAACCATTTTATACTTCCTGGCTCAGATTTATCACCTGGATATCTTACTAGGGAAAGATAAACATGTATTTAAGACACAAAGAAACCTTTTATAAATAACCATCATTTCATTGTAGTCTTAACACAGCATGCATTGTTGCCTAAATTCATTTTATTATTTGGTAAGGACACAAGTTTGAGTTATTTCAGACTGTGATATACAATATTTTCATATAAAATGATAAATGATTAAAATTTCTTTCTGTAGGCTACAGAGAGTGAAGTAGGAGATGTAGATTTAACACGTCTTCCAGAAGGACCTGTTGATTCTGAGGATGAAGAAGAAGAAGAGGAAGAGATTGATCAAACAGATCCATTGCAGGGGCGAGATCTTGTTCGAGAATATCTTGAAAAAGAACCTGCAGACAAAACTGATGATGACATTGGTAAGAAATAAATCTGTTCATATATTTTCCTAGTGTTTCCTTTACAAAGTACTCTGAAAACTTAATGCCTTAAAGCAGTGTACATTTATTCTTTCATAGTACCGCCAGAGCAGTACTAACTCCAGAGATGGGAGTTCAAATCATTCCCACAGGGGTGAAAGGACCTCTTCCCAAAGGAACAGTAGGCTTATTATTGGGACGCAGCTCTTCTACTCTAAAAGGACTTATGATAAGTCCTGGGGTAATTGATCCCGATTATGAAGGTGAAATAAAAATTATAGCCAGTTCTCCAAAGGGTATATCAGTAATTTCACCAGGAGATAGAATAGCACAGTTACTAATAATACCCAGCCTACATGATAAATTTTCCAGTCGTACTGTAGAAAGAGGTTCCAAGGGATTAGGCTCCACAGGTGTAGATTGGGCTATGCTTTCTTTAAATTTAGATTCTCGCCCCATGCTAAAACTAAATATTCAAGGACATGAATTTAATGGGCTACTGGATACAGGTGCAGACCTTAGCATCATCTCTCGTCAAGAATGGCCAAAACATTGGCCATTACAACAAGCCACTCAAACGCTTCGAGGCCTAGGAGTGGCAACTAATCCCCATAGAAGTGCAATGGTATTAGATTGGAAGGATCCTGAAGGATGTGAAGGAACTATACAGCCATATGTATTGGATCATCTTCCCGTAAATTTATGGGGACGAGATGTCCTAGATCAATTAGGTTTGACATTAACAAATAACATCAACCAAAATGCACCCACTATTATGACTAGACAAGGTTTTAGGAAAGGAAAAAGATTAGAAAAACAAGAACAAGGTATAGCAGCACCAATACAAATAGATCAAGGAACAGACAGACATGGGTTGGATTTTCAGAAAGGGCCACTGAGACAATAAAAATTACTTGGAAATCAGAAAGACCAGTATGGGTTCCTCAGTGGCCCCTGACTAAAGAAAAGATACAAGCAGCCCATGACCTGATCAAACAACAATTAGCGGAAGGACATATACAACCTTCTGTATCTCCCCATAATACTCCCATTTTTGTCATCAAAAAGAAATCTGGTAAATGGAGATTATTGCAAGATTTAAGAGCCATTAATAATGAGATGGTTATTATGGGACCTGCTCAATCAGGGATTCCTCAGTTGTCTGCTTTGCCAAAAACCTGGTATGTTTTAGTTATAGATATTAAAGATTGTTTTTTTTCAATTCCAATTCATCCTGAGGATAGTCCACGTTTTGCATTTACTATCCCTGCACTGAATCATGAAGGTCCTGATCAGAGATATGAATGGAAAGTACTCCCTCAAGGGATGGCTAACAGCCCAACTATGTGTCAAATTTATGTTAACAAAGTAATCCAGCCACTTAGAAATCAAAATCCTGAACTACAAATATTTCACTATATGGATGATGTATTATTAGCACACAAAGATAAAAACACATTGCTAGAATGTTATGCCACACTTACAAACTTATTAAAAAATTATAATCTAGAGATAGCAATAGATAAAGTACAATTAAATTTTCCAATTAATTATTTAGGAGTTCTATTATCCTCAACCATGGTCCGTCCACCAAAAATTCAAATACGAGTAGATCAACTCAAATCACTTAACGACTTTCAAAAGTTATTAGGAGACATAAATTGGATAAGGCCTTATTTAGGTATACCAACAGGAGAGTTGGGACCTTTATTTGATATCCTAAAAGGTCCATCAGATCCAAATTCACCCCGAATGTTAACGCCTGAAGCAAGAAAGGCATTAAAAATCATTGAAACATATATGGAAAAATATGCATTTGGATAGAATTGATATAAGTTTGCCTTTATTATTTATTGTACTACCAACAAAAAATATTCCTACAGGAGTATTTTGGCAAGAAGGTCCATTATTATGGATACATTTATCTTATTCTCCTAACACTATTCTTACTAGGTATCCTGAGGCTGTAGGACAATTAATACTCAAAGGAATAAAAGCAGCAAAGGGAGTGTTTGGAATTTCTCCCAATAAAATTATTACTCCATATACTATGAATCAAATTGATGAGTTAGCTAATGAGTTAAATACTTGGGCAATAATCATGTGCAAATCTAATGTTTCATTTGATAACCACTTACCATCTAATCCTTTATTGTCTTTTTGGTCATTGCATCCTGTAATTTTTCCAAAAATGACAAGAAAAACACCTATCATGAATGCTCCAAATATATTCACTGATGGGTCAAATAATGGTACAGCAGCAGTAGTTACCCCTGATCAAACTTTTACATTTTTAGTACCCAAACAATCAGCTCAAAAGGTAGAGCTTAATGCAGTTTTACAAGCTTTTGTGATATTTAAAGATTCTGTATTTAATTTATTTTCTGATAGTCAGTATGTAGTTAATGCTATAGTATCTCTTGAAGATGCTGGTAGGATTTCCCCTTCTTCTACTGTTTTCTCTTTGCTTTCCACTATACAAAGTCTAATCTGGGACAGAAAAGATCCATTCTTTATAGGACATATCAGGGCACATACAGGATTGCCTGGAGCCCTTAGTTTGGGCAATGATTTAGCAGATAAAACTACACATGACATACATATTTTTTCTACACTAGAAGCTATAAATTTTCATAAAAAGTTCCATGTCAATGCTAATACTTTACAAAAGCGTTTTAAAATAACTAAGGAATAAGCTAGACAAATAATAAAACAATGTCAAAATTGTGTGACCTTTTTACCACAATTTAATCTTGGAGTCAATCCTAGAGGATTGATACCTAACCATATTTGGCAGATGGACGTCACACACTTGCCAGAATTTGGAAAATTAAAATATTTGCATGTTACAGTTGATACTTCTTCTGGATTTTTGATGGGCTCCCTTCATGCCGGAGAAAAAACTAAAGATGTTATAGCTCATTGCTTACAAAATTTTGCCACTGTGGGTGTTCCAAAACAGTTAAAAACAGATAATGCCCCTGGTTATTCTTCTACCTCTTTTAAACAATTTTGCTCAACATTTGGCATTACTCATATAATAGGAATCCCATACAATCCACAGGGACAAGGCATAGTTGAAAGAGCTCATCAAACTATTAAAATGTACTTATTAAAGCAAAAAGAAGGAATTGGGAAGGGGTATGTATTCCCCAAAGATAAACTTAAAATAACCCTTTTTACTCTAAACTTTTTAAATTTGGATTCATCAGGACTTAGTGCTGCGGAAAGGCATATGTGTCCAAAAAATGTGCATAAGCCCAAGGTACTTTGGAAGGATATTCTAACAGGACAATGGAAAGGTCCTGACCCAGTAATTGTCTGGAGTCGGGGGTCTGTTTGTGTGTTTCCACAGGGAGAACAGCAGCCGATTTGGATTCCAGAGAGATTAACCAAGGTCCTGACCCAGTGATTGTCTGGAGTCAGGGGTCTGTTTATGTGTTTCCACAGGGAGAACAGCAGCCGATTTGGATTCCAGAAAGATTAACTAAAGCGATTTCTACAGACCAAAAAGAAGATGATTTGGCTCAAATCCATAACAACTGATATCCAAAACTCCAGTTTGGCTATTCTTACATCTGCAACAGAACCAGGATGCTTTTTTCAATATCTATTTTATTATTGCCCTTTGCCATATCATGAAGTTCTATTTTGTTTTTTGAGCTCATACAGACCTAGGTTAATGTTTTGCTGATCAGTTCTATTTTTTGACTATAGAGTTTTTAAACATTGCAATGGAGATTTCACCTGTAAAAAGTTAGAAGGCCTTTACTATAATGTTATGTGTTGCATGTATTATATTATGTGTGCACACTTGTGTTTTGTGTTATATGTTTGAATGTACGTATGTCCATATATCATATATGATGAGCGCTCATGATAAAATGGATCCAAATATTTTTTTTTTTCACGTGATTTATATGGTTTAATTTAAATTGGGTAAACAACTGTTGAGGATTGTTTTAATATGTAAACAAAAAAGAAGGTTAACAGATCTGTTTGTTTACTTTCACCTTTCCTTTTCATTATATTTAATAATTCTCTTAAAGATAATGTAAATTGTTAAGAAAATTGTTTTCTTTTAGTGCCTTCTGGAATGTTACATAATTTTTTCTTTAGCCATTATTGCCAGAATTCCTATCTTCATCCCAGTGCCGGTGAAGACAATGTAAATTGTTAAGAAAATTGTTTTCTTTTAGTGCCTTCTGTAATGTTACATAATTTTTTCTTTAGCCATTATTGCCAGAATTCCTATCTTCATCCCAGTGCTGGTGAAGTGAAAGATAAAACCAATCTACAGCTTCTACAATAGCCATCACTGAACTGCTTGCAGAACTTGCCTGGACACATTGTGAGCTCACCTGTATGCATTGTGAACTATCTGTTGGTGCAGCGACTTGTGGTAGTATTGGGGTATTTTTGCTGATGATGTCATTGGTGGTACAATTTTTCCAAAAGGAGCCGTCAATTGGCTTGGTGTATCTTCCTCCCTTCTGCTTGTCATGATCGTCCAGCTAAAATTTGGGGGCCAACAGAGGTGAGGCAAAGAACCTCACCCCCCCGCTGGTACAAAGACCTCTCCACAGGTGTGGCTGTATACTGGACCGGTAGTCAGTGACGGGTAAGAACCAATTGCAATGGTACCAACCTAAGGACCATATGTACTATTGGACAACCTAAGGCAGGCACGGTCCCTAAGCCACATGCTTGTTGTTTAAACAGAGAGGGGGAGATGTTGAGAGCCGCAGCCGAAGGGACCCCAGCAAACTTCCAGCTGCCAGCAAACTTCCAGCTGCCGGCTGATGATTGGCTCACAGCAGCCCCAGCAACATCTAGCTGATTGGCTCCTCTGCGGTGATGCTCATTGGGCTGTTTCCCTGCCCTTTCAGACCACGGAGCTGCTCATTGGGGGACTTTTTTGGCTCCGCCCACGTGACCCAGCCAATCGGCCTCAAGAGCAGGAGGATTGTGGGAGGTGGAGAGAAGCTTGGGTGGGAGAGAGAGGCTTGTAAAAAGCCGGTGGTGGCAGTTGAGGCTCTGAGGGTTTTTCCTGAGAGGCTGTTTTGTTTGGTGTGTGTGGTTCTAAAAATAAAGTTAGTTTCTTTTGACAAGTGGCTCCTGATTGTGCCCAGCCAGACTGCGGCAG